>NC_061106.1:3567995-3611474 GCF_015104395.2 Macrobrachium nipponense | reverse complement strand
CCTTGTTAGTCGGTGGAGAAAGGAAAAGTACGTGACGGAAATAAGGGCCAAAGGAAATCGAGCCAATTCCGCCACTTCTCGAGCAAGCACAGACTCGGTGACATGCAATGAAGGTGAAAGAAATCTTCAGAATACACCACAGCCCTCAATGAGGATGCTATCAATGTTAACGGCATGCAGTTCCCATCAACCACAAACAGTCTACATATAACGTAACCATCAACTTCATGAACAATCAGTACGAAGTAATAAAATATGAATCACTCACCACTAAAAAAATGTCAAGATTTATGTAAACAATATTCTAAAAATCAAGAGAACAGTTAAGTAGTCAATCATCTTAATTTGATAGGAATCTTTACCCAAACTGTATTCTTTGTAGTCAAAGAGAAGGAAAAGTACATTGAAACTAAATCCGTGTAGGCAGACTTCAAAGATTAATACGTGCTTGTAATGCCATGTGTCGATATATCCAATACACTGGACAATATGATGAACAGATTAAACATTGCCAGGTAGCCTGTTATTCTATGGAAGCTGATCATAAACTTTAATCTGAAAAAAAAACTATAAGAGGACATATAAAATGGCAATTCATTCTCATATTTCAATATTCTGGCCTGGAATTATGTTCCATAAAATAGCCTCGTTACCATTTGAAATTTCTATAATCAACCAAACTTTGATTAAAAGTATATCAGGTTTTGAGAATCTGATAAGATTATGATCATAACCATAATTATTACTTGGTGATAAAATGCACGTTCCAGCCCCTTGTGGAATTCCAACTACCGATAGGTTTGGGGCCCTAATAGAGTATTTGATGGATAACAATAAATTGTCTAGCTTCTACGAAGGCAGTACCAACACATTTACAAATTTTCAACACCACATTTACGCCCATGGCATTGTGACATCAATTGGCATCTTTCTTTGCTCCTTAACGACAGTAAACCATCTGAATGGTGTTTCAGCTGATTTACAGTCTACCGAGAATTATCTAATCATCTATTTTAATAAAATCCAAGCAGATATTCATTTTCCACTCTATGTAACGAACCAGACGGGTACAAATACTCTCCATAAACTAGACAAATTCTGCCATTTGGTCTGTTAAGTAGAATTTCTATGATTCTCTTAGAAAAACACAAAACAGCTGAACTCGTAGGGAAAATTCATGGCGAGTGGAGGGATTCCGGGCGTTTTGTTATCACAAAATGTTTTTAGTTCTTTTAGTTTTGCTGAGGTATGGTTTTCTTATACTTTTGCTTCGGTATATGTGAAACAGACCAACCATTACATAATCCATTCTTCAGTATTTTAGGCATAAAAGGGACGTTACTAAGATTGTTTCAAATACAGACGTTCAAGCGAAGATGCAGTGCATCACTACCCTAATACAAATATCTTTGTATTTTAATACATTTTTATCTATTAGTTTATCAATTACTTTTTTTTTATTAATATATGGCATCGGTAAATCTTAATAAGTGCCCCGGCCGATTTTTAGTATAAATGCGTTTATACCTTGAAAGAAGATACTAAGTATGTTCTAAGGAAGACGGAAATTAGTGGCGGTAAGTCCTATCGGTCTAGAAAACACAACTTGAATATTTGTACCTACAGAAAAAACAAAGTCCTTCATGTTGTTGTCTCTGTCGTATCACCGTTCGTTCGTTTGTGTGCTGCGCAGTCTCAAATTGTCGTGGGGAAACCACACCTTCCGAATGACGTCACGAAAAAAACTCCACCCAAAAAGTGACATCATTATAGACAATATCCAATCGTAAATAAGCACGTTTCTATTTTCTCTGAAACAAAAGAAAGCACACTGTTTTCAGCCAATGACAATATTTAATGTTACCAAGCCGTTAATTTTTTCGCCAAATACACCTATTTTCTCCAAATAAGCGTTACTTGCACTAGCGCCATGAGTGAATTAGCAGGACCGTCTACAAGCTCCGATTTTATTCCCCAGGAAAGTTTCCCCCACAGTGTGTGAAAATTGTTACGTGAATTATAGAGATTTCACAAACTATTATTATGGGCATATAGAAAGGCTCGAAACTTTTGCCCAAAATCACGCTTTAATCAAGAGTGAACAAATTTGCCCGACTTGTAAGGAAAAGTGCCGTCTTGACTTGAACAAAAAAGCCTTTCGGTGCGAACACACACACACACACACACAAAGTAATTTTTTTTGTCTCAATATTTAAAAACGCAAGGTTCTCCAAGTCTCACGTGGATATTTTAACTAATTTAACATTTTGCTTTATTTTTGTATCTGATTGGGTTTCTTATAAGTTTGTTGTTTTGAGCTTCATCTCAGCGACCCCACCATCAATGATTGGGCTTCATTTTGTAGGGAAGTAATAGTAAATTGGGTATTCAGACGGTCTCATAAAATTGGAGGGGAGGGTAAAATAGTGGAAATTGGTGAATCAAAATTTGGGAAGTATAATGTGGGCAGAATTATAGAGTCAGTGGGTATTTGGGGGAATTTGTAGGGAAACTAGGGAGTTCTTTATGGTTCCTGTTGAACAACGAAACACTAAGGTTTTGTTTGCTGTCATTAAACAATACATCGAACCAGGAACAACAATCATTTCCAATTGCTGGAAAGCATACGATTGCCTAGCAAACGAGGGCTACAAACATTTACAGGTCAATCAGTGTAAATTTTGTTGATCCACCAACTCGTGCCCATACCAATACCATAGAGAGACGGTGATGTCAAAAATTTAGTCCCAAAATATGGCCGACGTAAAAAACATTTTGTTGGATATTTAGCCGTTGCATATTTTAAATTGCACATTCAAGACCCCTTACGAAGGTTTCACGCCTTTGTGAAAGCTGCTGCTGAACTCTATCCTCCACTGTAAGGTAAGCTATTTCCTGTATATATTTTGATTATCGTGTGAAATATGCTGGAGTATTATCTCTCAGCCTAATGGCAGCTCAAATTTTACGCTAGGCCTAGATAGGGTTACGGCGCCCTTGGTTAGGTTATGTGGTTTGTTTGGTTAGGTAGTGCCCTGGAAATCACTTTTCTCTTGCTCCTCCCCACCCAAAAACCCCGGCTCCCACTGGGGTCCCCCAAGATTGTTAGATGGGAACAAGGGTGTAATTGCTTGATGCCACCAATGTTGATGATCAGATTAAGCATAATCAATAAAAAATACATCGGAAAAATATATATATTCTTCTGCAAACAAGAGACGGAGCCCTCCTTTAGATTTACCATGGCGGCTCTTCTTTCTGTATTTCCCATTACCTCCTCTTACTTCTTCCTAATGATCATCATATTCTTTGGAAACTTGAATTTCAAGTCGATGGCCAATGTGGACTTGTTCTATGTGAATAGAATTAATTGATAATAATAACAATAATAATAATAATGATAATAATGGTATGCATTCCTCAGGAGAGGCAGACTTCCAAAGATCTCGACAGACTCTCTGTATACCGATTTCTTGTGTTTTTGAAGATGGGATAAACCAAGGACCTTGGGATAAACAGGATATGTTCTTCAAAAGTAAAATTCCAATCGAAAATGACAAAATCTTTTAGATGAGAAGCAGCCATCTCCAGCAATTCGCACCATATACTATATATAATTATGATGTACAGTGTGTATGTGTGTGTGTGTGTGTGTGTGTGTGTGTGTGTGTGTGTGTGTATAGTAACGAATTCAGTTACCAGTTCTTTTAAAGATCCACCTTAAAGCTATCTTACTATATAAGTGGAGCGATAGCCTTTGGAAAAACAAAAAATGAAACTCAAACAAACAGTAAGGACAAAATCTGTATGTAATCGTAAATAACAAACCTATTTATACACAAATGGGTACCAACATAATTACATAATCACCTGAAAAGGGCAGGACCACGCACCTTACAAGCAATAACCACAATCTCCTTCTCAGGAGGAGAGATAGCTATAGGAGAAGGTGAGAAGACTCGCACATACTACGGCGAAGAATAATCACAAATTCACGACAGGAAAAGGTACTGAGAGAAAGAATCCTTCAATTTAGCTAAATGCAGTAATTCCATACACTTAACAACAAACCAAAAATACACCCTTTCGTGATAACCACTGATGATAAGATAAATCAATATGCTTCTATTGCAGACCAGCGACGAAACAATCCTATAACCTCACGGGTCACACACGTAGGGTCAATCTTTCCTGGGCTGACGCACGTCGGTAAAAGCCTACCAACAAATATTTACCGCGATGATAATAAAAAACATTAATGGTGGCCTACAATTCTTCGCCGCTGAAGCGCCGATTGACGACCTCAAGGATATATTAGGACAGTGAGGCAAAGAGAGTGCAGCGGCATATAAAATGATCGACTTTAGGACCACTGAAGAAGAGACGCCTGAGCGGTACGCCTCACGCAAGCCAAGCAGGAAAAACGCAGTCTCTCTCCTTTCACACAGGAGTCAAGCAAGCTGCAGATACTGCCATGAAATGCCTAGAACGTCCAAGAATCCCTCTGTCGGGAGGCCGTACGTACACAAATTTTACAAAAATCCTTCGGATGCACCCAGCATCGCAGAAAACCCACACAGCTGGACTCGCCCACACACGCTCGTAAATATGAAAACAGAAGAAAACATACAAACTGATAGGAGAGTGTAAAATTCATTAACAGCGAACCACTTCCCTAACGAGGTGATTAGATAATAAAGTGGGAACCAAAAATAAACAAAAGTCAAAGGTTTTTACAAAGTTACGTTCATATCGGACAACAAAACCAAAAGCAAAGAAAAATGAATTACGTTAACATTTAACAAACACAAAAAAAATTAATTACGTTAATATAAGGAAAGCAAAATTGAACAGGGCCCATTACATGAACCACTTAATCAATATATATATATATATATATATATATATATATATATATATATATATATATATATATATATATATATCGAACTACAAATGTCCTTTAATATCTAATTCGCTCTACCACGGAATTAATATATTTTCAAATATGTTTAACCGAGGGGAATTTATTAAGTGATAATAGATTTTGGCGATCGACAGACGCGAACCAACCATCGACCTCTCAATTCCAGGACTGGCAGTGAAACCCCAGACCACCCCGCCACCGCAAGAGATATAAGTATATGCCGCCTCCCACCTCAAATACCTGCCGCGCGTAGGTATTTTTTGTTTTGGAGACTGCATACAGCCCGTCTCGTTCTCGGTTGCGTGGTAGTGCAGTCTCCAAAACAAAAAATACCTACGCGCGGCAGGTATTTGAGGTGGGAGGCGGCATATACTTATATCTCTTGCGGTGGCGGGGTGGTCTGGGGCTTCACTGCCAGTCCTGGAATTGAGAGGTCGATGGTTCGCGTCTGTCGATCGCCAATTCTATTATCGCTTAATAAATTCCCCCTCGGTTAAACATATATGAAAATATATTAATTCCGAGGTAGAGCGAATTAGATATTAAAGGACATTTGTAGTTCGATATATGTATATGAATCACGTAATGTAATAGACTTATATATATATATATATATATATATATATATATATATATATATATATATATATATATAGTTTATCATAAATTGTGTCTTATTTCCTGAAAGTTTTAACGTTTTTGTCTTGTTCATTCAGAATTCTAGGATAAGTTGGCAAAAGCCAGCAAAGTATTATCATCATTATTAGGATGAAGCCTACTCATATGGAACAAGCCCACAGGGACCCATTGACTTGAAATTCAAGCTTCCGAAGAATATGGTGTTCATTCGAAAGAAGGAACAGAAGGGAATGGGGAATACAGAAAGAGGACATCAGATTTTAGAAAGATAGACAAATCAACAAATTTATAAATAAATGCAAATGTAAGTCAAATATTAAAATACGGATTGAACTATATTATGGTTGTAATGCATTGCATCTACGCTTGAACTTCTGAAGTTAAAATTGCAAGACTTCCTTTGGGGGCTGTTCCGCCATCCGATGGCGTGAGGAAAAAGTTAAGTATATCTTAGTTTTATCAGACCACTGAGCAGATTAACAGCTCTCCTAGGGTTGGCCCGAAGGATTAGATATTTTTACGTGGCTGGGAACCAATTAGTTACCTAGCAACGGGACCTACAGCTTAGTGTGGGATCCGAACCACATAATATCGATGAAATGAATTTCTATCACCAGAAATAAATTCCTCTGGTTCTACGTTGGCCGAGAATCGTACTTCGGACCACCGGATTGGCAGCCGAGCGCGAAATCCACTCGTCCAACGAGGAACTGATGGTGTGAGGAATAAAGGGGCTCTGGAACTGAGAAGTCCAAAGCGAGGCTCATTTAGTGTCTTGAGGTGGTTCTTTCCAGCGAATCTGGTTGCTCTCGGTGGGGAAATGGGATCATGGATCAATTGTGACTGTGCAAAATCTCGTTTAAAATACAATTAATGAAAACTAGACAAACAAGAGACCAAGTTACATAAATGCTAATATTAGGAAGCGGAAGCTTGCCACCAGGAACCACTCTGTCTGAAAGAGATCAATGTATGGCAGAAGCAGACATCCATACCGGAGAACAGTATTCTAGAAAAGGAGGGACACATCTACGAAGACACCTAATAAAAGTTCAGAGCCCTCTTCTAACCAGAATGGTTACTGGACAAGCAAAGGAATACAGGAGAAACGCATGCTATAGAATTATGAATGTATATAATGGCTAAATGTATAGAACTCCAAGGTCTACTAAACGATATTAACAAAGTAGCTATGGTAAACACTGCAAATATTTTATGAAATAAATCAACGCACAGAAACAGAGAGTTTTGGGTTGCCCAGGACCAAAAATAAATAAGACTAACGGTGCAATGATGCACCAGATTATCCTTTGCCGGTTCCGGTGTAGGATGTTTCCATATGTTGCATATGAAAGTTACTTGTATTCCCGCCAAAATGTGTTTAATGCGGGAGAAGTTGAGTCTGCAGCTGCGGCAGTCTCGCTGGAGTAAGCGTGGCCTCAACATTGTCAGTTGCATTGCTGCCTATCATGTATTAGATGATTACGTGAATATACAGCTATCGCATATTACTCGTGTTTGAGTATACGTAACCTGCTTACATGTCGCAGTGATATAAGGACCTGGGAAGCTTTCAAGATGTCGGGTGCAAGATATTCAACAACACCAAGAAGAGAAGGGAGTATGATAGGTTGATAAGAATGTTATATGATTCGGATGCATAGGTGGCTATGTGAAACGGCCAAGGCTGTGGGATTTTTCTGCACTTCATTAATCAGACCGGTTAAGTATGAACGTGACATTGACTGTCGATTTGTTTTTCTTTGGCTCTGCTTGCTACAAGATAAAACAGATGCACTCACGCATACATAGATGATGCACATAAAATTTACTCCGTGCAAGACATACAGTGCTTGGTATGTAAGTGAAATCCCTAAAAAAGTAGTAACTCAGATTACCGTAATAAAACCATTTCTCTGGTGACAGTCACGAATTGAATTTTATAGGCGCACTGGCGTCGTATCCAGTGTATATTCTTTATGGAGAGTCTACTGTGCTACATCAAATAAAAGTATTTGAAAATGCCAGAGGAACCATCAGAGGATTCTATCCTCCTAAGGTCAGTGAGGCTCTGTGCAAATGGAAGAAAACTGAGTCCCTTCAAAGCTACGCTCTTTAAAAGCGTGGCTGAATTCTTGTTATTATTGTTGGCCATTCCAGTTGCTATTGGATACCAATAAATAAGCACTAAAAACGAATTGCGTAAACCACTTGTATTGTTGAAATAAAATTAAACTTATTAAGTATCTCTAACACGTTACTTCGTTTTTGTTACTGCTACTCATTAGAGATGCAATCGCTGAAAATGATTATGGGTAATTCGAAATATTTTCAAGCGGCATAAGAATACATTCTTCGTTGTTCTGAATATTGCTGAATATCGTAAGATCATTCATATCACAATGCTGACTTCTTTTTTTTTTTTTCATTCCTTGCACTGACAGCTGGAGATTGAGGTTACAGTACTTATGACCTTTTATATCGGAGAGTAGATCAACTTTGGAAAAACCATTGCATCTACTACATACTGAGCTTAAGAAGTTGCCAAGCTGCAGAAATATGAATTTTAGCGTGTCTTTGAAATAGTATTTTACCATTCAGTACTACTTTGTACAGAAAACATGTTCAAAATCAGTAAGTGGAAAGGTAAAGAGATTTGTTGTTTAAATAACGGTTTTTCATCCTCTCATTTCAGGCAATTGATACTCCTTTTTTAATTTTAAAAGGATGTAAATTTTAAATGTAGGTATTCAGATGATCGATCTATCCTACATTTTATAGTGAAAGGAATCAAATGTATTTTTATTCACAATATTTCTCCTTTTTAGTAAGATTTTCCACTTACCCTTCATACAAATCTCGACTGTTCCTACTATCAGATCAAAATCTCACATCAAAAGCATAATCGTCATTCCATTGTATGATCTTAGAGTCACATGATTGATAAAAGAGAATTTGGCTTCTTAATCCAAAGTCCAAATTCGATTCATCGGTTGTTCATTTTGTTCAGGTTCCATAGGAAGTGATGCACTACTGTAGGCTGCTGTTCCCTGTAATGCTGGAGTCTGTCGATAAGTTTGCAAAAATGATGAGCATAAATGTCAAGGAAACTGTGATATTTCGTACAACTCCATTCCGACAGAATTCGACGTATTGTTAGAGGTCGCCCCATTTCAAATATGAGTAGCCCTCCTCTTTGTTCTAGATAGTTCACACAGTATTACGCTTAGCAATAGAGAGTGAACAAGTACACAGAGTGAAGCACTAGAAACAAAGACTGTCCTGCTTTTGCTATCTCAAAAGTCAAAAGCAAATCCTGTTCTTTACAGCGCAAAATTGTGCAGATGCCAGGCAGAGAACGTTCAGTTCAGGTAGCTAGCTATATATCGGGAATTTTGTTCAATAGCACTTCTGGGTTACAATTCATTAGAAAAGTCAGACATTTTTATCTTTTTAGGAGAACACCAAACATAACTAACAGACAATGAAGTACAAAAAAGCATGCAGGCACAATTAGTGATTATAACGTATTTACTTCATCTTATCTATATAACTTAGGTTAGGCAACGTTCGTGCTCTTCATTATTCCAAGAAACCTACTGTTTCGTAACTTAAGAGACACCCACGAGCATACACAAATAATCAATTAATTAATCATTTACTGACGAAGTGTTTACAGTCATGTACATATCTATAGGATATAATATATAGATATTAGAATAATAGGGCCATCACCTACAAAGGGGTAAAGTCTAAATAGCTATCACAATCGTCCATTATCATACAAATACATAATTTATCCTCATAACCATTATAGCAAAATAGAACAATTGAAACTAAGATAATTTATTTCCATTTACCTCACTTAGTTTATTTCATTAATTTTCTTTATAATTAAATACAACTATTTCGACAAGTTCTGAATATTTCCATGTCACTAAATGTTCCAGTGAACTTATCTACGTTGTAAAATCCCTCCTTATATTACTCACTAAAGGACTTAAGTAATACATGATTCTCATCCCGTACTTCTCCACATAACGTCTCTCTCGTGGTATTCTAGACCAGAGTCCGGTTTCTATCTTGAATCGAGTAGCCTTGTTCTAGTATAGGCTAATCTGTGGTGTTCAAGGTTGGTACTACAAGTTCAGGGTTAAACTGCTTGTAAGTTAACCGACGACTTGATTCAGCGTTTTCGCTTACTTTTTGCAGTAATCTGACTAATTCAGTCTACTGTGTCTCTCTGGATTCGCCATTTGATTCATGTTATGAAATTTGATTACACTAAGCAATCCGTTCTGATCGTCATGGAACAATAATATCTTGTTGGGAATTTATGAGAAGGGATAAAGAAAGTGCTTTGCCATAAGTTTTTTTTTTCTCTCTGGCAACATGGTAAGACCTTGCATTTCACAGAAAATCCATGCCTAGCCTCTCTCTTGAATTTAACTAGGAACTGGAATTCTCATAGCAGATATTAACAGCTCGACTTTCACTTACCAATTCCTCCTGGTTCCCTCTCTAGTACATATCTTCAACTGTTCTCTTCTGCAGGAGGTGTCTGCCCAATGGCACAAGCAAGTTTGCGTAGAACCTCACAACAGGACTACAAACTTCACTGCACAGAATTAACAATATAACCTTGAGGTCAGAGATAACAACATATCAATTTGAGAGTAGTATTGGCCAAAATGAAAATTTCTGCCACTTAGGAAGAACTGGCAAGAGAATCTCTTCCCTTTCTGGAGGTCGAACTTAACGAAGGCACCTTACGTTGGACCAGTGAGAGGCCGTCATACAATACTGCTCCTCTGGGGATGAAATTTAAGCTCATCCAGAAGTTACCGGCTTTAGTAAACTAAAATTTAGTGGCAGAAACCATTGCAGGCCACCATGCAAGCAGTGATTGGTAACAGCTGTGCTATGATTCTCTCCTTACATGTCCCCATTGGTCAACGGTAATTTTTCTCTTAGGCGTTCATTTCCATGTTATTAAACAGGCTACATCTTTGGAGAATTTATCCAAATGAGAAAATGATCACTTTTGCCTTTCAATGCAAACACCTCTCATGATAAACTTGTGGCATTGAGTAACTCCAACCGCCGATGAGTGGTCATCCAGAGCACGCAGTCAAATTGCAACTAGCTATTAGAACCAAGGTCTAGAGAGTATAGGGCTATACTCTCTAGAGTCTAGACCTTGATTAGAACCATCTGAACCCGTGTGTGTGGAACAGCTGGTCTAGGACAAAGGCTAGAAGCTACTAAATTTTGGTATCATCCACAGTAGTGTCCTCAGTTCTTATAGATTCATTAAATATTGATACTTGTGGTGTTGCTTAAGTAAATAACCTGTAATTTAAACTTGATTATTGACAGTTTCTGCTTGAATGAAGAGGTAAGTTAATACTGAAAGAGAAATGGTCTAACCTTTGATGTACGTAGACTCCAATCTTAAGCCCCGTCCACACGATGGGCAAATGCCCGGCAGGCAGACACTGTTCCCAATTCTCTGTGGTATGGGTGGCGATCACGAGTGTAGATGACGTCATAGACGAGGAAACCACGGGCAAACCATCGAAGTGCCCGTGCCCGTTGTTGAAGTACTGAAACAGGAAAAATGAAATAAAATCGAGGGATATTGAAACGCATTTGATAAATTTACAGTTAAAATTAATTTAATAACTAAAAGTTTAACAAAGCAAAGAGTAATAACACATAAGTGACAAATGAAATTAATCAGTCAGTTGGAATTGTAAATCAATGGCACTCCTGCATTCGGGTTTTGTTGGGGAAAAAAGACAAGTTATACAATTACCTCGAATGCAGAACTGACTTACAAGGTTTTCATGAATATAAAAACTTTACAATAATTATCAAGTTCGTTATCAAAAATAAATTCCAGATATAATAATGTGCAACTTTAACATATTTATTAAATGTAGTGAATTAATTGGTGGTGTGTGTCAATACAATTTTGGGTGATATCACGCCCAGACAGTGAACTACTCACATACGCATACACTACCCTTCCTTTCCCCTTCCAATCTCTTGACCTCTCCTAATGGCTTCTCTGGTGAGAGGCACAAACAAGACCCAATAACACTTCAACTCTTACCATACGTGATAGGCGCAATACACTCAACAAGAGCAATTTCATATATATAAGGACAGTTGAATTATCATAACTAAAATAGTAATTATACTTCGTTACTAAAACATCTACTGACGTTAATGTCAAAAGACATCGTCTTTGTGTAAAACCATCTTTTCGGTGCTAACCGCACTTCATATACTAGGTAAATGCATGCTAGAACATAGCAAAATCAGATATAATAGTGTTACGAGTGTCATTCTCGAGTAGATTATTTCATGCAATATAGATGTACACAACTTTACAAAATACATGGGCATACGAATATATTTGGTTTTCATATGAATACAAATACAGTATCAGCTCCTGTCTGTCGATTACCTGACAGACGGCAATACACAGTGAAAATCAATTAATAATTTCTTATATATATATATATATATATATATATATATATATATATATATTATATACATACATACATACATACGTACATATATATATATATATATATATATATATATATATATATATACATATATATATATATATATATATATATATATACTATACATACATATATATATATATATAATATATATATATATATATATATATATATATATATATGTGTGTGTGTGTGTGTGTGTGTGTGTGTGTTTAATATATGCATAAAATATCTTTGTGGATGAATATGAATGATGTGTTTTTCATATCAATTTCCTGCTAATAATCTAATTATCAGTAATTCCTAATGAGAAGGATTCTGTCCTTTCTCAGAATTGCTGTGTAGTTTGATCTGGTAACACTGTTTCAAAGCGAGAGAATTCCGGGCAAATCAGAGTGCCTTCCGGGCATTTGCCCGTCGTGTGGACGGGGCTTTAGGCAAGAGGTCGGACCTATTGAGTTAGTTACATCGTAATGGCTGTACTTCGAGATTAATCTCCATGGTTATTTATGTAAAAGTTCGTTTGCAGATTGTTAATGAATTTTTTATTAGACATTTGTCTTTGAAAGATAGTGTTGATTTGCGAAAGTTGCTTAAGTTGTTTTCGGTCAGGAAAAGGGCATTTGGTTCGACAAGATCATAGACATAGTATACATACGAGTACTTACGATCACCACATTTTTATTTGATTACAATTCAGTGTTTCTTTCCATATAATTTTGGTTTTTGATACACCAATGCCTATAATCTACATTAAACCCTCCAGTATGGTTGACTAACTGCTAAACGCTAAATACTTTAGTCTTACATTTTGCAAATGCTGTGACTATTCATCTAACGGTGAGAATGCGCCATTGCGCAATCCGAGTTATTTTTGTTTGCCAATGATATTTCTCTTCTGCGTTGGTAAGTAACCTTTGGGAACCCACTGTCTCCTGATTAATTAGTCAGAGTTCGATAAGAGAATTTTTTATATAATCTCAATGTGAAATTGATTCGTCCTTTCTGACGTGCAGCTAAGTGTCTTGGTCTACAGTGTGGCGTTTCTTTTACATGGATTGGAATTTAAAATTTAGGGCAAAGGCTAAACACTTGAACTTATGAGGTCATTCAGCATTTGAAATAATGATGAAACAATTCTTAAGAGAGGTAGGAAAATGAGAGTATGAACGGAGGTACTGTCAAGCTAGGGACCGAAGGGACGCTGCAAAAACCCTTAAGTAACGACCAAAAACTAACCTCAAAGAAGGTTTCCACAATGTCAACTTCCTAAGTTTGTTAAGCTGCCATTATGTTGACGATCATAAATTCAATAGAACTCGAACGCTAATTTATTCAAGTACTAGGTTCCATAAAGATGATTAAATTTTTGCATAAAATTTACTATACCATACTTGTGTTTATGGTAACAACTTGATCAGCAGTTAGTAAATACTGTTCTATGAAAATAATTTAGCTGCTGTAGTATTACTATACTATAACCCAATAGCTTGATCTTTTTCGTTTACTTGAGCTGCTCTCAAGTTCAAATGATTCCAGCGTATTCATAGACTGAAAAGGATGATTCATAGATCACTTCTAATTTTTACAATGCCAGCAAAGAAAATCACACGGCAGCAGCTTACTGGAGATTCCTCAAGGAGAAAAAGGCGAAGAAAATGATGTATCGTAACGGAATTTACCTAGTTTTGTCTGCAATGGCTGAATCATCGTTCCGCTTGCATTTGCAGTCTGACCACTTGAATGATAACTTTGTAGATGCCTTCAAGAAATGGAAAGACATATGAATGTGTGAGTGACAGAGAAAACAAGCGTACACTCGGGACAATAAACCTTAGAAATACTTGACTAGTGTTTTTCTGGACGCGGAAGAAAAAAGACATTTCTGACGAGGTGCTGTTAAAAAAATATTGAGACAAATGTTTAGGTTTAAGAAAATTGCTTATAAGTATCCTTTCAATGATTATTTTTTTACAGAAATCAACATTCTAGCTGAGAACTAGTTTTCAAGGAAAAGCCCATGTGATGTTTTTTGATAACTGCTTTGAATGTGAAGAAACTTAGACTTGAAATATGTTATGCTTATGATGGACCGATGAAGAGTGCAAAAGAGATACGCGAATCTGGAATTAATAAAAAATGGAATAAAGTGAGAGTCAGGAGAAAAAACTGTACCTGTCTCTCGTACTAAAGATTTTATTGAAGAATGAATAAAAGGGCTATTGTAAAGTATTCATTTTGAGAGTAAGAGCACAAATTCGAAATATAAAAAGGTTCCACCTGAGGGGAAAAGTCCTTGAAGGATATGGAAGGAGAAAATCTGTTATATATCTAAAAGATATTAGAGATGTATTTTGCATATTAAGCTCGATGAGCGATGGGATAAGCTAACTACAGTGATTCACCTCTGTGGCAGATATCCTTATAAAGGGCTCGTCTGCACTCCAGCAGGAATGAATGAGGTTTTAAAAAGTCTCGGGATGTATACTTTGTAGCGGGTGATGTAATGGTCATGGAACTTAGTAGTTTGAAACATAATGTAATTCAAGGTCATGAACAGAATCTTCATTCCTGGCAGAAGTGTCACCAAGAGGAGATTAAACTTAATGAAGAAAACTCTGTTCTTAAAAAACAAATAAATATTCTTGGGAACTCGGTTAACCTTTTTGGATGTGACGTCTAATGAAAACCAGGACCCAAAAAGTGGGTCCTGATGAAAACAAGGTCAAGACAATCCAGGAAATGCCACGTGGCTCCAAAGGACATTTGAGGAATTCGGAGGCTCTCGGCAATGGTACAGTACCTTGCAAGATTTTCAACTCGTTCGATTGATGATTTGGGACTTCTGTAAACACTGCCGAAAAAATTATATAGTGTGAATGAAATGAAGAGCGAGGTCATGCTTCTTTAGTGATTAAAGAATAGGTTACCCATGCACTCAGTTTCAGCTTTCGGTTTTTTTTTTATCACGGTATGGTGATCATATTACAGGTTGGCCGCAGAAACGATAGCATTTGCACAATCATCATGCACAAAGGTTATACAGGAAATGCATCGAAGACCTAAGATAAAACAAGAGTAATTGGGCTCAAATTGAAAAGTAAACTCCTGCTCTTATTTTTGGATTAGAACGGTTTCATCGGATGATGAGCTGTTGTTCCCAATGACCGTACGCCTCTAGCCTGTAAGATATGAACAGTTCCAAGAACTGGTAGCAAATATCAAGTTCTGAAAATTTTAAAACACTTCTGCGTCATTAGGCTCACCATTAAGTATCACGAATGAGTAATTCTAAAAGTAACCCGAACACCAATTGTTAGGAGGCTTTGAAATTCAATTACAATACAGTTTCACGCTGGCCCCCGCCTTTTTATGGGAGCGTAAGGCGACAGGCTAGGGATGTCATAAATATATCGGAACGTCGTCAGAAATTAAACAAATGGCCAGGTCATGCCATATTTGTCGTAAGTATAGAACTCTGAGGCGAGGCAAAAGGAATAGTTTGAGGTGTGTAGATGACGAAGTACGAACAATCAGTAAATTATATTCATTTGAAATTACTGGCAGACACTTATTAAAGGCGGTGGATTACCGTTCTACGTTTACAGATTAATGGATTAATATTCTGTATTTACTGAAATGTAGCTTTTGACGTCTGAGAAAGCAACAGAGGAAGAAGAGAAGACATACTAAGTAGGCAACAGAGCATATGATATTATCTCCCGAACATCCTTAGGAGAGAAGCAAAGCTAAGGCAGCATCTCAAGTCATCAAAACTAATGAAAAAGCTTTATGAAGAAACCAGCATTCGGCTTTATTAGTCAAGAAATGCGTCATGTCAGAATCCAGACAGCGTAGCCCAGACAGTGGCTGGACGTACAATGTTTTCCAAAATTCTTGCAACTTCTTATTCGTGAAAGTCGAGTTTTTCAAAGCGAGTGAAGCCGAAGGAAATCCTCTTTATTACCAAAATCAAGACGGAGGGCACGTAAACAACTTCAACACACATAGGGAAACAGATGCTATAAGTCATCAAATTGAAGGTAGGAGAGTGTACTACAGAAGAAACAGACTACATATCCGCCAATCTCTGTGGGTTCATCGCCATTACCAGGAACTGAAAATCCAAGTAGAACAACGAAAAGTGAGAGTGACGATATTTGTGATGAACGGACAGGTCCTGATAATTATGAAATGCCCACGGTCCAGATAGGAAATGCCAAAACGTCCAAAATCAGCTTGTTTCGCGGAGAAAACGAGGACAAGAGAATTTTTTACTTTTTATACATTTCGGATGTTTTCATCTTTTTTCTTTTGGATTTATCAATGACGAGCCTATTTCACTTAATAAAAAAATATATTTTTTGTAACTCGTTGTTGATTTTGTGAATGTATTCTTGTTTAAGAAAAGCTCGCTCAGTAATCTTCAAACTGTAATTTGTAAACAATCCAGCTACTGTAACAATACAGTCATAATAGTTTGACTTTGTTGTTTACTTCAGCTCTCAACTGTCAATGTTTCCAGTGTACTTTTAGACTTCAAAGGAAGAGTCAGAAAACCTTCTCTTTATTTTCTACATAGTTAAAAGGCATTCCTGTTGTACCATGCAAATATGAAATTCAATACTGTGGCTGCGCTGCCTCCTCGTTTTCATCGCGCCTTCTTCAGCTTTACTTTACCATTCTAAACAGCCTTAAATTCCTGTGAGCAATTTGCAGCCATTCTTCTTACTCATGTCATCAGTCTCGTCCCATCGAGTGTGTGGAGAGACAATATTTCATATCCTTGTTGACTTCAGAAATTTAAATCCTAAGTGGGTACACACGTGCGAACCGAACCTTGTATTGTAACCGATTCTTGTAACAAAAACGCAAGTGTGGACGGTTCCTCGAACCCGAACCCCGAAACCTGTTGACACCGACTATGAACAAGGCCGTCCATAGTAGAGTCCCTTATTTTGGTCAGTCAGTACGTATATGTCTACCATGGCTGATTGGAGTGAGGAAGAGGTCCTTCAATTTATTAGTTATTATGAAGAAAAGACTTTACTGTGGCCAGAAACTTCTTGGAATCTCATCTCAGCGAGTAATTCCCGACCACTGTATTCTACCCTTCTAGTATATAACCTTGATTGCCACCACCATCTTTTATTTCGCTTCATCTTCGTTAAATAATGTGTATAAATATACGGGGCAGCTGCTACTTGCATGGTGGCCATCGTCGGTAAACAACCCGGACAGAGACAGACTGATGATTGCAGTGGATTGTAATGAAGTTACGTGTTTAACGTGGTTACGGTTCGTCCTCAACATTTTGACACCTTATATGCGTAACTCAGTTACACATACAAGGTTCGGCTCTCACGTGTGTACCCAACCTAGACTAGAGCACAATCAAAGCCTTCACAAGTCAAACAATAATAGGTAGATGGTAACAACGAAGAGTGTCCAAAGCATTTTAATTGAAATAGAAATACTGAAACTCAGAAATGTTGGAATTCCTATAATGATTGGAATGAAATGCGTGTCAAGAGGCTGGCAGATCCTTTTCGCAAAGTTAGAGGCGCGTAATAGCAGGTTGAATGTGGTTCTTTAGACAGTTTTACAGCAGAAGGATGCAAATTATAAATACTTTGCTAGTTAGAGAAAAGCATTGCCCGAATATTATATTTTTCATAGAAGTGTGGTTGCAAAACATTAAATGCGATGCTCTATTGTCATCAATATTTTTCTATATGACATTTGTCAATTGTTCCTTGTGTGTGTGGTTTGTGGGAAGAGCTCCCCCGAAACCGTACTGTGTTTGTGTCGGATAATGACCATTTAAACAGGTGTTACATCTTCCTTCTTTTACACAGGAATATGGAAAAAAAAGTTGTCAACAATATTTCCAAGATCAAAAAGGCTACAGTTCATCAAATATTATGTAGCATAAGTTCGATTTTGCTCAAACCATGGATCCAAGGAGCAGGTTGGGGCCACAAAAAATAAGAGAAATTCCAATCTGATGATCACAAATGCAGCAAGGTGGGTCAGCAAAGCCCTGTGGCCCATGATGGGCTTCTTGTTTTAAGTGGGAACTACTTTTATTTTTACTAAGTTAAAATGGCTTCACATCCAAGGGGAGTCTGGAGGGCAAGTAATGATACTAAACACTATTGAAACTCGATTAAAATGACTCAGTTTAGCGTTTACGTCATCGGTAGTTAATATATTGAACAGGAGAGTGCTATAGTGTTGGCATCTACCTGAAATGGTTGGTGACCAGTTTACTTTTAGGGGTCCGAATGTTACGCTGGAATGAAGGACTGCCTCCTCTTTCAATATCGATCAGCGAAGAAAAAAATGTAAAATCTATCTGCTGTCTGTGGTATATCAGACATTATTACTTGGCTTTGTTTTGAAGATTCTTCAACGCAAAGAAGATGGGTCAACAAAACAAAATGGTGTCCACCTGAAGGAGGCAGAACAATCATTCTATCAGGTCTATTTGATGCGAATCAATTTCAGACTTGCATAAAATGTCGACATTTTTTCTATCACCGACTGTCCACCGTTGCTGTCCTACCAAAAGAAGAACAAAACATTCATGCAACGCGATACTAAGACGTTAATTCTGAGCATTTCTGTGTCTGTTCCAGCACCACATTCCTCGCCGCTGCCTTTAGCTATGAGAGCGATGATGCTGCTTATGGCGGCAGAGATCGAAGTCTTCGCATTTCAGAATCAAATCAGACCGACATCGACACTGATGGTGGTTGAATTCCCAGCAGTAAAACAATTCTTCTACATGTATACATACCTCTTCAGAGTAGTCTCTGTATATGATCAAAGTAGCCTTCATCTTCCTCGGTTAAAATGCCGTGAATATCTGTATATTCTCTCGCAATGGTTCTAACACCACCTCTAAGGTCTTGAGATGCAGAAGGCGATATGTTGTTCTTTGTATCTCTCTCGCGGGTCATTTCGGGCGTTCGGCCCCCTGGCCAAAACGATCTTTCATAACTTTGGATGATCGGAATGCTGGGGGGAGAGTAAAATGGCCTTTGCTTATGCACAGTCCTGTTCAAGTGCAGGATTGTCCTCAGTTTATCATTTTCATTTCATTTCTCATTTTTCCATCTAGCCATACTTTCATTTCAGCGCTGAATGATCTTTTAGGTCCCAGCGCTTGGGCTATGCCCTAAATTCCATAATCCATCCATCCATTTCGGGCGTTCCTGCTTTTTCCAAGGTCCAAAGAAAAGGGAGGTCAACCCAGGCGCAGATAAAATGGGGGTAAGACAGGCGGGGGGATAATTTGTGACGTCAGCACAGTCCCTTGGTGCAGCAAGTAGCCTTTCCCGAGAGAGACAAACTTCTTGTTTTTTAGACCAAAATGATAACGTAATCAGGAGGTATACTCGTATATATAAATAACGCTGCTATAGCTGTTAGTGAGTTTCGTGATCGAGAGAATAAAACTTTCGGTGAAATTTAACGTGGTTTATAGGGAAACTGGCTAAGAAAAGGAAGATATAAATATGTAATCCTTTGATCAATAAGAGCAATTCATACAATGAGACGAAAAGTGCTTATTGTTACATCTATACAGAGATGCCACAGATATATATAATTCGCTATATACAAATACTCGAATGAGTCATTTAAAGTTCCCATCAATATATAATATATATATATATATATATATATATATATTATATATATATATATATGTGACGGTACTTACTTTCTCGTACACAGCTCTAAGGTAACGTGTGCCGTGGAGGCTGTACTTTGGGGAATTAGCAAAAAGGGTTATCGTTTTGGATGAGAAATGAAGATTGATATTTTCTTAACATAGGTTTATTCTTCGTTAGGGGTTCTTACAAAGTTTTTCCACCTTTTTAGTTACTGGGCTTTTGGACTGATAAAACTTAATTGGCACTTGTTGCAATTACGAGTCTATAGGCACGAGGGAAATTTACTGAGTATTGATTGTCACTTTCACTGTCTTTGATTGCTTCGCACACCACACTTTTGCACTTGATCTTCTTCTGGGGATTCTTCTGTCTTTCTCTGTTTCACGGCCATGCCACTGCAGCTCTCCCCTCAGGCTCCCCGGTTGTTCTCTCTCTTGGCTTCTCTGTTCCCCTTTTTTCTCTGCTCCCTTTTCTGCCTGCTCTCTCTCTGTCTCGCCCTTTTGTTCAGTTGAAATCTCCTTAGCCCCGCCTTTGGATTTTTGGATTCTGACTGGGTGTGGCATTTTCTGAAAGACTTTTTGTGTCTTAGTGGCTATTAACTTCATACGAGACCGCCTTCCTGTCAGGTCTTCTACAGTAATTCGTAGGCTTTGAATTTGTATACGCCTCCTTCTTCATGTCCTGGCTTCTTAGGGGCGTATCCCTTGGTAACCTCATAGGTCATTCGTTGATACCCCTTTTGGGCTGTCTTATGACCAACACTCATGGCTTTTGATTCGTCGATACTAGAGGCCTACCTTTGGGAGGGTGGAGCTTTTAAGAATTTGGTACTTCCCTCTTTCTAACAACGGGTCATAGAATTCCTTTTTAACGTATGCCAGATGGCTCTCTCTGACCTGTTCACGAAGGGAACGGCGATTAGTCATAGGCGCTAATGAGAGTAGTTTCCAATTTCTCGAATATGCCTGAGCGATATCCTTCGTCGCCCATAATCTCTTGTTGGTCACTAATCGCTGGTACGGACAGAGGCTTTTTGGGGGAGATGAAAACCAGATGTCTAATGGCTAAAAGCCTAATGTTTGGAGTAACAAAATCCTTTCGCTAAGAAAAATCATTATCGTATCCCTTTTCCTTGTGAAAATCTTTTTCTTCTCTTATTATCCGTTTCGTGCCTTTTTCTTAAGTATTATTAAGTTATTGCCTATTGTAATAACGACACTGTGCCACACTATTACAGTCTCGGCCCGCTACCTCGCTGACTCCGACAGCGTTATCTAAGCTGAAGCAAATATTATACCTACAAGAGGACTCTTAACTTATGCTTCTTGGAATCATATTGAAACTTTAACTCAAAAACATCAAAAGTGAATGTAAACATGAGCAAATCCTTGATTAAGTAACGTTAAGGGCAACAATCAAAATTGAATGTAAACATGAATAAATTCTTGAGTAAGTAACATTCAGAGAAACATAAAAACTGAATATGAACAAATACTTGATTAAGTAATATTAAAAGAATCATCAAACTGAATTCAAATATGAGTAAATCACATTAAGAAACATGAAACTGAATGCAAACAAAAATAAATCACCAAAAACAAGAAAAACTGAAAGTTAAACATACATAAGCCCTTAAGTCACAAAAGTTATATAAATGCATGGTAGAAGCAAAAAATAATGGTAACTATCCAAGTTTACAGTATATGATTGGTTCAGTCCTCAGTCCTATTCTATCTAGGTGGATATCGTTTTTCTTTATGGAAAAATAAATTTCTTTCTTTGTTGACGACACTTGATGGCTTCTTGTTTGCTGCGACCTGTTGTTTGGAGACTAAGTCCTGGGAGAAAATATCCTTGTGTATTTGTATGCAATAACGAGGGTGTCCTTGACTTCCTACTGAGATTGTGTATTGTGTTTATGCAAAATTTCATTGGGCATTCTTACTGTAATTTCTGAGTAACCTTGTATATTAAACTATAACCTTACTGCTTGATACTAAAACAAAATTGGCAACTCGGTTAAAGGAACCGGTTAGTGGTTAATACTTGTAGGTTTCTTCTACTGTGACAACAATTAATAAGCTTTCACCAATCAATATCTTGTTAGTAAGTTTCAACAACTACTATCTTGTTAATGAGTCTTCATCGATTAACTTCTTGTTAGTGAGTCTTCATCGATTAATATCTTATTAGTAAGTTATCATCAATCAACATCTAATGGATTTGAACAAAGTAAGTATATTAATTACCCCTTCAATATCTTAGTCATTTCTGAAACGAATTCTCTTATCTTAAAATCTCTTAATGTCTATCTTAACCCGTCTTATTTATTCTTTTACTTCTAAGAATGTTCTTATGGAACGGTTAAACTTAATATACGTCTTGAAATTCTTATACTGCGCATTGAATCGTTTCTTACATACCCAAATATTTCCCTTCAAGTCAAAATAAATTTGAAGTTAGTGCACGTAACTCAAAAATTCTTGCTACAAACCGACTAATTAAAGTAAGAATTGTAACAATAAAAGATTATTCCTAAGTCGACCGATGAAGGTAAACTTAGCAATAAAGAAATCAAATAAATACATGGGAATAATGGGATGAATTAATGGGTTTGTTCTTCTGTTTCACTGAAAAGTGACTCTTCTATTTCTTAGGTTATATCTAGTTCCTTCTTCTGGAATGTCTTCTGACGTCTCTGTCATTTCGGATTCTTTAACTTCTTTGGTTCTCTTGACCTTGTCCTTGTTTATCCAAAATTCTTCTTCTTCTAATGATTCAGCATATGTGGAAGGCATATGGTTATTCATTCTCTTAACCTTTATCTTAGTTTCTTGTACGTCTACGACCTTGTATGGTCCTGTGAATTTTGTGGCTAACTTATAATTAATACCACTTCTTACTTCCTTCTTAATATAGACTTCATCTCCTTTCTTGTAGTCTACAGGCCTTAATCCTTCTTGATGCTTCTCTATCATATTCTGCTGGGCTTCTTCTAGATTCTTGTGCAATTGCTTGTGTATTACTTTAAAGTTTCCGATTCTTATCTTCATGATATCTTCAGAGTAATTAGGCTGTATTGGCTGATTCAGCCATGCATAAGGTAATCTGGGTTCATATCCCATCAAAGCTTTTATGGGAGTTGCACGAATACTCGTATGATGCCTTGCATTTAATGACAATTGGACTAAAGGTAAATTGACGTCCCAGTCAGGATCCTGTCCTACTGTGTGACGCAATACGTCTAAAACCTTCCTGTTATTCCTTTCTACCAAGCCATTGCTAGCTGGGTGATACGGCTGTATCGCTACCTTTTCTACCTTAAAGGCGTTACAAATTTCTTGAACTAATGAGTTGTTGAACTCGGTCCCATTATCAGAGATAATGAGCTGTGGGGCAGAATATCTGCAAAATATCTTATCAAAGAGAGCGGTTGCACATTCCTTGGCACTTTTACTAGTTAGTGGTACCAACTCTGTATATCTCGTGAGCGCGTCGATACATACTAGTATATTCTTATTCCCTTTACTCGTGGTATGAAGATTAGTGATAAGATCAATAGATACTCTTTCGAAAGGAGTCTGTGGGATAGGATATCTCCCTAGTGGTACTTCCTTGTCTGTTCTTCCCTTGTAGCTGTTGCATATATTGCAGCTCTTCACATAATTACTAACATCTTTGTGAATTCCCTTCCAATGGAAAGTTCTTTGGATTAATCTAATTGTCTCATCCCTTCCTGGGTGAGCTCTCATGTCATCTTCGTGCATTAGCTCAATGACCTTGTTTCTTAGACTCTTAGGTACTAATCTTTTGTGCAGTATACCTAGAAATTGACCAAATGGATCATATTCGTGACACATCCAAATTAATACGCCATCTATGTCCGTTAGTGCATCTGTGGGACATCCAACCTTCCTACCTAGTTCGGTTAATTCTTGTTGGCTGTGTTTTCTTTCGTTTCTAAGGTATTTAAACAGTTCCCTTATATCTTCATCTCTTTCTTGTTCTTTTATGAAATTTTGCCGGGAAAGCTCCTCTGTATAATGCATGGTGAGTACATTTACGTCATTGCACATTGTTTCATTCTTTTTTTCTTCTTGACTTATCATATTTATACTATCATCTTGTGACACGTATCTTGATAATGCATCTGCTACCTTATTCGTCTTCCCAGGGACATATTTCACCTCTATATCATAATCTTGGGCTGTCATGAACCAACGGGCTCTTCGTCCAGAAAAATTAGGGTTCTTTAACATTTCTACTGCAGCTGAATGATCCGTGAACACGGTTATCTTGTAACCAAAAATGATATATCTGAAATGCTTTAAAGCGTCTATTATAGCTAGAGACTCGAGGTCTGTTACTGAGTAGTTCACTTCTGAGGGCTTTAATTTCCTACTGTAATAAGCTATGGCATTATACTTGTTATCTTGTCTTTGCATTAAACATGCTCCTATACCAATGTGGCTTGCGTCCGTGGCTAAAAAGAATTCTTTGCCAAAGTCTGGGAAGCTAAGTACTGGCGGGTGTGTTAATCTTTCTTTCAATTCATCAAATGCTTCTTGCTGCTTGTCTGTCCATATAAATGAGACGTGTTCCTTTAAAAGTTCCGTTTAGTGGAGCTGATACGACTGCAAAGTTCCCTATGAACTTGCGGTAAAAACCTGCTAAACCTAAGAATGACTTACGTCCTTCTTGCACTGAGGTGTAGGATATTCCTTGATTGACTTAATCTTTAAGTCGTTTACTTCTACGCCCTTTTCACTTAGTGTATGCCCAAGGTAGTCTATTTTCCTTTTAAGGAAGTTACATTTCTTTAGTTTAAGCTTCAGGTTGGCTTTTCTTAATCTCTTTAGGACTTCTCTGACTAAGTCTATGTGTTCCTCTATAGTGTCTGTTGCTATTACTAAATCATCTATGTAACAGTGTACGTCCTTGCCTAGTAAATCGCCCAAAATTTTATCCATTAATCTTACAAAAGTTACCGGGCTTGACTTTAGACCAAAGGGCATTCTTACATACTGGTATCTGCCGTTACTAGTGGAAAAAGCAGTCAAAGGTTTACTTTCTTCGTCTAGAGGGATTTGCAAGAATCCCTGCAATAAATCTATAGTGGTGAAGTATCTCTTGGATCCTATAGTGGCGATAAGATCTCGCATTGACGGCATTGGATAAGGATCATTTTCAGTAATTTGGTTCAATTTTCTGAAATCCACAACTATTCTATAAGTTTTGTCCCTTTTAGGAACTAGCAAAAGTGGAAAAGACCATGGGGATTTAGATGGTTCTATTATTCCTTGCCTATTCATTCTTTGTACTTCTCTTTCAATGATCTCCTTCTGGGAATGTGCTACTCTATAGGCTGGTATGTAGATTGGCTTTGTGTTCGATGGAATGTCTATCTTGTGCGTTATTTCGCGTGTATTTCCCAAGGTGTCGCCGTCAAGAGCGACTATATCCTTATATTCGCACAATAAGTCTATGAATTCTTCTCTAACATGGTTTTCCTTAATGTCCTTTAAATGAAATCCTATCTTAGCTCTTCTCAGTTTTATGTCCTGAGCGTAATTTTCATTTCCTTTACGGATCGCGGCTACCGTTTCCCTTTCTACAACTCGGATAGGTATGGAGTATACTTCTGCTAGGCCTATCTCTGTACCTGGTGTTAACTTAACCTTTCCTCCTCTGTTATTCGTAATCTGTAACGCTATTTTGCTCTGTCTGACTTCATGTAAACTAGAAGAATAATGTATTCCGTTTACTTGCGACTTTTCAGTAAGTGTGAGAATTTCCTTCCCTTCAAAAATTGGGTTTACTGTACATTCTACCCAAGTACTTTCTCCTGGTTTAAGTCTTAATTCCCTCTCTAACTTTAAATAAGTGCATTGATTTGATTCTAAGAGGTTAATGATCTGTTGTGAACTCGTGATGCATTCTGGATATCTTCCCTCTGTCTTATCCTTCTTTAAGATACCTTTCAGTGTGGGATTCTCTTGAGTCTGGGTTCTTTTAATTGGCTTGCATATTGGTATTCTAGAAATCTCACGACCGTTGTTAATCACTAGTTGTTCTCTTGGGGCATCAATGCTTATCCCTTGTCTAGCCATAGTTGGATAACCTATCAGCAAATGAGCAAAAGCTAATTGTATATCTCTGGCTACCAGAACATTTTCTCTTAGAGCAATTCTTCCTAGCCTAAATGGAAAATCTAACTGTCCAATTACGTGGATATCATTACCCTGGACGTCTGTGATTCTACAATCTACCGCTGTGTTCAATCTTAAGTGAGAAAAATACAACCGATACACCTTTTCTGACATTATATTCTTAGGACTACCCGTATCAAAGAATGTAATAATAGGTTTCTCTAGACCGACATGTGCGGGAAATAATGGTCTATAATTATATTCATTCCCTACATCAACTTTGCTAACCTGTGTAGCTGGGCTTAGCCTTGACATTCCGGACGTTCTCTCTGTTATAGAGGAAGATTCATTGTACCAGTAAGCAGAAAATTTATTTCCATTGCGTCGTCTGACGTTGACTGAACTGATTCATAACCTATGCTTGCTGTTTGATTGGGATATCTATTTGGAGCGGAATCTCTATTTTCTTTAGCTGGGGGAGATTGACTATTGTTTCTACTTCTGCCTCTCGACTGAGATCTACCTCTAGGAGCTGAAACAAATTTATTTCTGCATTCTCGAGCACTATGTCCTGTTCTCTTATGGAAAGGACAGAAGGCCATCCCTCGGCAGTCACTGGCATAATGTCCTCTCTTCTGACAGTTATAACATGTGACTGTCGAAAATCCTCCTTGAGAAGATTTACCTGGCATCTTATTCTGATTTCTAGATGGTGTCCCTAGATCTATTTGGACCTCTTTCCTGTTGTCCTATAGCGACTAAAGGTCTGTATATAGGATTCCCTTCAGTCTTCTACCTAGGATTTTTTGTTTCCTTCCTCTTTCATCTCTGCTACATCATCGGATGTCTCCCACTTACGAGTCATCCTTGCAATAACTTCCGTTGGCAGGCTTCCAATCATTATTGCTAGTCTAAATATTTTTTTGACATGACTCATTAGCATTTTTTGCTTCCTTGCCTCCTTCTACCTCTATCCAACCAACCTGTGGATTCCATGAAGTTACCCCATTCATTCATATTGTTATACAACTGAGAGCTAAACTCTTGATAACGTCTTTCGTCTAACTTAAATTGACGCATATCCTTGCCAAGCTGGTAACTGGATCTCTTTCACCAACTGTGGAATAAACCTTCCTAAAATACCGTTTTCAATTCTTCCCAATTCTTAAGATCTCGGTAGTCTCGGAGTGGACGTACCGTTCTAAGTCTCCTCCGGCTTCCAAATCAAGATAACTCTTGGCTTCAATAAGCTTTTCTCTATCTGTCCCCGTTATGCTATCTAGGCGTGTCTCCACTTGCTCTATCCAGTTTTCTAAGTTACGAGCTAACTGACCATCCTTTCTTCGCAAAATTTAGCTATGTGATTAATCACATGTCCCTTATGTGTTCCATTACTGCTGCGCTCGAATTCGCGGACTGTGTACCCTCCGGCATGGTTAATTTCCTTGTTTGACATCTCGTGAGCACAAGCGTTCTTACGTTCTGATAAGGAGTCGGTCTCCCTTTGACCGTCGACTCGTTAATAGAAATTTTCTTAAGTACTGAGTATCATTAAAAGTATCAAAGTTATGACCGTAATATCCCAAAAGAAAATGATAATAACAATAAACTGTTTTTACTAAAGTATTCGATCACCAAAAAAAGGTAAAAGAATTTTCCCCAGAAATATTCTCAAAGTCTTACGTTACCGGTAAGCGATTCTTAAACAACAACAAAAACCCTCTTAACAGTACTGGTAAAACGATACTGAACTGACCGTAAAGTGTACGCTAACGAGAGACCTCCCGTGAATTACCCTTGTTATCCTAAACAAACAAAATAAAAACAAGTAAACGTTCACTCGACGTAACAAGTAAAACAGCAAATATTAAAACAAAAAAATTCAAGTATAAGAAATCACAAAACAACCAAAATCACAAAAAATCAAAATAAAATGACACAATCTAAATTAAAATTAAAATTTAAAGTTATTGGTTAGTAAATACAAATGTTTGGGAAAAGGTCTTAGTAGCTGATTAGTTATTAAGTTAAAAGTGAAAATTAAAATCGTATAGTTTTCGTTGCCAAAAAAGAGTTCAGAGTGAAAATCTTTTAATCTTGAAATACAGGAATTGTCTAACTGAAATGTTAATCGCGTAATTTACTCTTAATAAAGTTTAATGTTATGTAAGTGTGGGACATTTATTTGGACTTAACTTCTTTCGTCGTCTTCGACATCCGGGTTTACGTCTGACAGCTTGCGTTCGCCTACCAGCGCGTTGAATATGTGTTGGTTCCCCCTCTCTCTCTCTCTCTCTTCTCTTCGGAAAGGGGACCTCTCTCTCTCTCTTCTTTCCTCTCAGAGCAGGATTGCGTTGACGGATGCGTTTTCGGGATCGTTTTCTTTCCTCTTGATATTTTTCTTCATGCTTTCGACATCTTGTTCTTCTAGTGGAACGACTGTTCTTGTTCTTCGGAGTGGAGTTTTTCTTTCGCAAAGTGTGGGTGGCTTTTTTTTTTGGAGCGCTTTTATTGTTACAACTCGGTACTGCGTTTGTATTTGGGGAAGCACTGGTAACTGTCTTTGGGGAGAACTTTCTTTTTCGAGTGGCGTGAATGGATTGAAATCTCTTATGCCGACGCTAAACTTTTGATTCCCTTTCGCGGCCGCTGTCTTTAACTGTCATTCGTGTCGCTAATCACCATTTCTTTGCTGTCTCTTTTGTCTCTTCCTATCCTTACCGCTCGACATCAGTTAATCTTGTCACTATATCAATCTTTATCTCATCGTATCCCATCGCTCTGCCACCAATAAATCTGTGACGGTACTTACTTTCTCGTACACAGCTCTAAGGTAACGTGTGCCGTGGAGGCTGTACTTTGGGGAATTAGCAAAAGGGTTATCGTTTTGGATGAGAAATGAAGATTGATATTTTCTTAACATAGGTTTATTCTTCGTTAGGGGTTCTTACAAAGTTTTTCCACCTTTTTAGTTACTGGGCTTTTGGACTGATAAAACTTAATTGGCACTTGTTGCAATTACGAGTCTATAGGCACGAGGGAAATTTACTGAGTATTGATTGTCACTTTCACTGTCTTTGATTGCTTCGCACACCACACTTTTGCACTTGATCTTCTTCTGGGGATTCTTCTGTCTTTCTCTGTTTCACGGCCATGCCACTGCAGCTCTCCCCTCAGGCTCCCCGGTTGTTCTCTCTCTTGGCTTCTCTATTCCCCTTTTTTCTCTGCTCCCTTTTCTGCCTGCTCTCTCTCTGTCTCGCCCTTTTTGTTCAGTTGAAATCTCCTTAGCCCCGCCTTTGGATTTTTGGATTCTGACTGGGTGTGGCATTTTCTGAAAGACTTTTTGTGTCTTAGTGGCTATTAACTTCATACGAGACCGCCTTTCCTGTCAGGTCTTCTACAGTAATTCGTAGGCTTTGAATTTGTATACGCCTCCTTCTTCATGTCCTGGCTTCTTAGGGGCGTATCCCTTGGTAACCTCATAGGTCATTCGTTGATACCCCTTTTGGGCTGTCTTATGACCAACACTCATGGCTTTTGATTCGTCGATACTAGAGGCCTACCTTTGGGAGGGTGGAGCTTTTAAGAATTTGGTACTTCCCTCTTTCTAACAACGGGTCATAGAATTCCTTTTTAACGTATGCCAGATGGCTCTCTCTGACCTGTTCACGAAGGGAACGGCGATTAGTCATAGGCGCTAATGAGAGTAGTTTCCAATTTCTCGAATATGCCTGAGCGATATCCTTCGTCGCCCATAATCTCTTGTTGGTCACTAATCGCTGGGTACGGACAGAGGCTTTTTGGGGGAGATGAAAACCAGATGTCTAATGGCTAAAAGCCTAATGTTTGGAGTAACAAAATCCTTTCGCTAAGAAAAATCATTATCGTATCCCTTTTCCTTGTGAAAATCTTTTTCTTCTCTTATTATCCGTTTCGTGCCTTTTTCTTAAGTATTATTAAGTTATTGCCTATTGTAATAACGACACTGTGCCACACTATTACATATATTATATATATATATAATATATATATATATATAAATATTATATATATAATATATATATTATATATAAATATATATTAGTATATATATATCTATATATATATATATGGGTTATATTATATATAATGGTAAGGAGGATAGCCAGAAGACGTGGTAATATTTCAGACATTATTATTTTCCTTAAAATAAAACAAAGGCACAGCCGAGCTTTCGGGAATATATTACTTTTCCCATCATCAGGGTCACTTATCTATAAAATGATACAAAAAAGAGAAACAGTAAGAAAACTATACTGATTGACTATATCTAAAAACATTACAACACTTTAAAATGCACAACACAAAGTAAAAAAGGAGCATACAAACTAGGTTAACTGCAAATCATAAAAGAGCAATGACAAGTTAAAAGAGATTACGTAAAACGCAAAAATATACCGAGAGCGAAAAAAAACTTGAATATTCAGAGTCAAAAATAAATAAATAAATAAATAAATAAAAAATAAAAATAATGATACTGTAGTACAAAATACTGGAGAACCTACTGTTCATGTCGTAGTTAAATGACAACTGGGCGAGTTAGAAAACTGCGAATGAAATGGGCAGAAGTGGTGTGAGTAAAAGAGAGAGTGAGAGAGAAGGAGGGAAAAAAAAAGCAAATTATGCAATGAACAAGGGAACAGAGGTGGTTTGGTTATTGAGTTTAGGAGGTTGTTGTTTAATATGGAGGGACTCTAAAAAGGGAAGTGAATGGCTGTTTTTTTGTTTGTCCTAGTATTTCAAAATCGCTGTACTGTATGTGATGGTGACAGGATATGGCATGAAGTCTAATTGCACTATTTTCTTTTTTGCTTAAAGGTAAGCCTGTACGATGGCTGACACCCTTATGAGAGTCGATGCGCACCTTAAGTAGGCGTTTAGAACATCCCACATAAGTCCCAAAATTACATTTTGGGTAATTAAACTTATAAACAGTGCAGGTATACGCATCTACTCCGTGATGGTGTCTTTAAAGTAAAACAGTCTTCCAATTGTAAGAGGGTTATTAAAAATAAATCTGAACTCAACATAAGGGTATAGATGGCTCAAGAGTGACAGTAATTTTCGTTTGGGTGGGCCAGAATTATTAGAAGATAATATATGTTTCACTACCATTCGGTAGTGAAACATTCATTATCTTTTTGGAAACGGTGCAGACTACAGTTTTTGGCTTAAAAATATTGTCTAAAAATTCTTTAAGGATTTTATTGAACATGTTCAGGGGATAGCAATTATTCTTAAAATAAGTCTTTAAAAAAACCTAACTTCCAGGTGAAAGTTATTCTAGTTGGAGCAAAGGGAAAAGGCTCGATTTCATTCGCAGTTTTCTAACTCGCCCAGTTGTCATTTAACTACGACATGAACAGTAGGTTCTCCAGTATTTTGTACTACAGTATCATTATTTTTTATTTATTTATTTTTTATCGGAATATTCAAGTTTTTTTCGCTCTCAGTATATTTCTGCGTTTTACGTAATCTCTTTTAACTTGTCATTGCTCTTTTATGATTTGCAGTTAACATAGCTTTTATGTTCCTTTATTACTTTGTGTTGTGCATTTTAAAGTGTTGTAATGTTTTTAGGTATAGTCAATCAGTATAGTTTTCTTTCTGTTTCTCTTTTTTTGTACCATTTTATAGATAAGTGACCCTGATGATGGGAGAAGTCATATATTCCCGAAAGCTCGGCTGTGCCTTTGTTTTATTTTAAGGAAAATAATAATGCCTGGAATATTAACACGTCTTCTGGCTATCCTGTTCCTCCTTAAATTGAAGTTTTCTAGAAACGACAACATACCCAGTTTATATATATATATATATATATATATATATATATATATATATATATATATATATATATATATAAATCTTCTTCTGTCCCACCGTTATCCCTAAATGAAGGGGTCAGTTGCCTGATGCGCCTTCTACTCTGCTTTCTATCCACCAGACCTCTTCTCTCCATATCTTCCTTCACTTTATCTCGCCATCTAATTCTCTGTCTCCCTCTCCTTCTTCTTCCTCTAACAGATTCCTTCGAAGCCCTCTTCACGCCCTCCTCGTCATCCATCCTCAACACATGCCCTACCCACCTCAATATATTATATACACGCAAATGTATGACTACAGATTTTAATTCATAACTGCTCAAAATGTTTCTCAACTACACAAAGGAGTATGTTCAATGCCTCTATTTCCATTTCATTCACTCCCACGTTAAAATATTCAGGTTCCGCAACTTATTGCCATTTTCCTGGAGGAGATAATTACACATATTTTCCATGGTTTTTAATTGCTCCGAAAATGTATTTGACGGTTTTTTTAACGTCCCTCTTTTCTGCTTATTGTTCTTATCCATGTGTTTTCTCATGTTGGCGAATATGTGCCAAGGAACCCATGCTCAGAAAATTTATGAATAGTAAAGCCTCCAAAGTATTCTCCACCGCCATGAGGTAGCTATTTTTTCCCTAGAAGTTGTAATTTAACCCGATGCTTAACTGACACAGGTGATGTTCTCCAGTGGTTCCCAAACTGAGGGAAATAATTACACTACCTACTAACTAAAAAAATCTCAGATGGATTTTCTAAAGTAGAAGAGCAAACAAAAGTCCTTTTATTTGTTACTTTTTTTTATTATCATTAAAGACTTACAACCTTGAGATACATAGGAGTACATTTACATAGTGAAAGTTGTACATAAACAAAGTGAAAATTATTTACAATAAGAAACTTTTATTTGTTACTAACCGCTCTCTATGGCTATGCGGTTAGTTGTTACCAACCGCTCTCCATCCACTTTACTCTGTAACTATTTGTTTATCAGTATATTTGTACATCTGAAAAATAAATTAGTAAATAGTCATAGCGTGTTTTAACAACTCTTTCCCTCATACACATGAAGGGGGAAATTTGGATGGTTGAACTGGGTGCGGGGGAAATGACAGAAAATGTTTGGGAACCACTGTATCCAGACCGTCCTGATTTAGCCTGTAAGTTAATGAATAAGAAATATTAAATCTGTTTTTTTAGCATGTCAGGTAACTTAGGCAAATACTTGAAAGAGAAGACCAAGCCTCTGAAACTCGTAATATCCTTCTCTCTCCACAGACCCTTATCAATCGTGCTATCCAATACTTAGTTTTGCTTGCAAGTTCAACCTGTGTGTATTTCCTGTAGGTTTCTCGTCGTAAGGAACTCCAGAATTAAATAAGCCAAACCAGGAATCCGGTAAGGATATGAAAATGTCCTGAAACATACTTTTGCTCCAAGCACTCCAGTGCTTTGGCAGTCGTTTCATAAATCATCATTATTGTTAATGGGGTCGTTTAGTGTTGTTTTAAAACAAGGGGTGGCGTGCGCGTGGATTTCTGCAAGTATTTTAAAGTGTGTTGTGGTTGGTTCTGCATGGCTTGTCCTGTCCTGGTTTTAGATTCTTGCTTTCATGATGAATTCTGAATAAGATAGTTTTCACTCTACTACAACTAATAATAAAACGATATGCTGGTACATCACTACCTTCCAGACATGGAGAGATAATTAGGAAGAAACGTTAAATAGAACCCAAGGTCAAATACGCTAGACCCCCTCGAGTTGGGACCACCTTTAACGTAGTGAGGGGGCTCTTGAAACCCAGGCATTTATTCCCGGGTTCGAGTCCAAGAGTCCCATATATCATTGTATATTGCTTAGGGTTAATTTTTCTGGAATTTTACACTTTTGCTAAAATTTATTGGACCTGATAAAAAGGAAAAGATGTCATAGCTGGAACTGGGTTTATATTCGAAGCTAAATAATGGGAACAGTGGTAGGACTATCAACTAGCCAATGATGTTTGGACCAGAGAGATATCAGGATATCAGATTGATAGCTCAAGGGCGGAACTTCTTCAGGGCTGGACCACGGATTCCAGGGGGTCTGGCTCTGGTGATAGGACACTCAGCATTCTATCCGGTTTGCCCATAACATGATTAGGGTGGGGATGATTGTATTCTAGTAATAGTCTCAGTCCTAGCAAACGGGTTTGGCTTACACTTGGGCCACTCTAATCATGTTGTGCCATCCCCTGTAGGGTGGGGTGGGGGCCGGACATTTGGGAGTCGGTTCTCACTCCGCCATTAGTGGAAGAACATCCTCCATGTAAGGCTGATGATATATTTAAAAGGTTTTCTGGTCTACTCAATATTTTTTCTCTCTCTATTCGATCTTTATGAGTTGTAGCAATAAAGATTCGAGTGCCCCTGAGCCCTTTGATGATATACTGTTTTGGCACAGATGATGACCTCTGCACCCACCTTGGAGATTGAAAATCTTCCAAATGTTGATGACCTTGGATCGACTTCCAGCCATGAGGCATCTGCTTTGGAATCTGCTGGAAGTGCAAGTAAATTGGTGGCGACTTTAGAACCATTTATTTGCCTAAGTATTGAGCCTGGGGAAGATGAATCTACCTTGTTCATCGAGTCTCTTCCATTAGATATGAGATACAGAATAATAAATGAGGAAAAGAAAATTGGAATAAAATTGGCTGATACTTTTCAGTTCTGGCAGGTTTAGATAACCTTTTTAAACCATAAACAGACTTTGGTTGCCTTCTCTGAATTTTAGAAGTCTAGAAAGAAATCTCGTGTTTATTAGTAAAAAGGTTCCCTTCTAACCTAAAGGTATAATATCCGAAAAACCCTGATGATTACAAAACAAGTAGGAACTCAGTATCAAGAACCCCCAAGCCAGCAAAATGGCTTGTAGTAACAGTTCAAGAAAATTAGGTTAGGATAATACAATTCATGAGGTTTTTGCAACATCAGATAAGAGGCACCAATAATTCCAGAATTACGCGCTTTTGGACAAAATAGCTTTTTGATCCATTGAAGATTACCCCAGAAAGTAAGATAAAAGAAATAAAGCCTCACTTTAATTTTAGCTTTGCTAAAGATGTCATCCTCCACTAGGACTTATATGAATTTTCAGAGGAGGAAATCCTTGATATGTATCCTCCTAACGTTTGGAGAGTATTTAAAGTACCTAGGCTCTCTATGATTATTTTACATTTTATGATGAAGAGTTACCAAATGTCATTGAAGTTGAAAAAGAATTAATCAATATTCGTCCTTTTAAGCCCCGGCCACTTCAGCGTTTCAACTGTTTTCGTTATGGTCATCCATCCCGGGTATGTAGAAGACCTAAGCTCTGTGGTACATGCTGTCTTTTATAGCATGGTGACTGTTCAAGACAGTTGAATTTTATAGACTGTAAGAAGGAACAGTGTCCTAGAGATAGAAATTATGAATCTTACAAGGATGAACAGAAAGCTTTGCTTAAAGCCAATGCAGAGCACGTAAGTGTGGGATATGCAAAGAAACTCAAAGCTAGGACAACTAAATATAGTGATGTAGTGAAACAGAAATATAGTAATTCCAGTTCCCTTAGCAACCAACCACTACCAAAGAAGGAATCTCGTCCTTCTGTAAGTAATCTAGCTCCTCAGCCTAGGCAAAGGAGCTCCATCCCTCGAAAGAATCAGCTTCCTGATTCCGAGCTTGAAAAGGTTCAAGCTCCAGAAGCTTCCTCTGTGGAAGCTTCTCAAGCCCCTTCCTTAGGGGAACTTCCCTGGCCTCATCTTCAGGGGCGTCCCAGGCAATCTCGCTCCCAGATTTAGGGAATCTTCCACAAGAGAGATTATGGGCTTTTGTATCTCAAGTGGCAGAGGTACGTCAGGTAAATATGGGCTACGAAATGGCAAGTTATAAAAGATTACGTACTCATTCCACATCTCCTCTGTCACGTGCCCCAACAAGGCAAGGCAAATGTAAAATTACTCCCTCAAAAAAGTCTTCTTCCTCTGAGAAGCTGAATAGACCACCAAGAAAGTCTTATGACCAAGTCTCCATCGGGTAATCCCTTTATTTCAAGGGCCTTACATTCTTCATTTGGTCAGACAACTAAAAAGATCTCTTCATAATGGCATATTTTGATATCTTGCAATGGAATTGTAAAGGACTACGTACATGACCAGAACTAAAAGTCCCGTTGAGAGAGAAAAATCCTGGCATAGTACTATGTCTGCAAGAAACCAAAATAGGCCCTGAGATTTTTATTCTTGGCCTAATTATGAGATTATCTCTCCTCTGCTCCTCCTGGCGGTAACCATGTACATGGGAGAACTGATATCATTGTGAGTAAACTTTAGAATACTCTCAAATACCCATTACTACAAATCTATAGGCACTTGCACTAAAGATAAATCTAGATAAGTAGATTACTGTCTGTTCTATTTACCTTTCTCCGAGATCTGCTCTTTCAGTGGCTGACATTCACTCATTTTCAAATCGATTACCTGATCACCATTCATTAGGAGATGTTAATGCACACAATCCGTTGTGGGGAGGTGAGAATTCAGTAATCCGACCTCAGATAAACAGGTGGTGGGTCTACCGTGACGTCATAATCCGGGATGCGCAGGTAGCGACAAATTTTGTGCCTCCCTTTCTTTAGAACTTGACTTTTACTATGTCATTAACGCGTATCTCAATGGCGCTAACCTTTGCTATTTCTGATGACAAATTGTAGTCAAATACGTTCATGTTATGCGCCCCGTCCAAGGTCGTCATTTCGTTGTTTGATTAATTTATTTCACTTGAATTCATTCTGCTTCAGGTTTTGACAAGGCTGACACAAATATGCAAAATATCAATATCCATTCTTTATTATTTGTCGCTGATCAGCAAACATGAATTATAAATGGTTTCAGTTATGGTGAATTAAAATAGGTCGTCTATGAAAAACAGTAGAATTTCCACCGGACAGTTTGGACTTCCATCGTTTCCAAAGTGTTGTGAATATCTGACTGCTTAGATCCTCGTTGGACGAGTAGTTTACGTGCTCGCCGACTGATTCGGTAGTCCCGAACTCGATTCCCCCCCGCTTTGCCAATGTGGAGTTAGATGAATTTGTTTCTGGCGATTAGAAAATAATTTCTCGATATAATGTGGTTCGGATCCCACAATAAACTGTAGGTCCCATTGCTAGATAACCAATTGGTTCCTAGCTACGTGAAAATATCTAATCCTTCGGGACAGTCCTAGGCACGGTCCAGATACAGTCGTGGACCGAGGTCCTAGGGGAGCTGTTGCGAATCAGCTCAGTGTCTGGTTAAACTTAGATAAACTTAACTTTACTTAATCTGCAGGCGTTCCGGAAAATACGCAACCAACACAACCTGCAGGTATCTAGACTACGATGTAAGAAAAAAAAGTCAATATTAAACCCTAATTGCTAGTTAAAAAAAAAAACTCTCTTTAAACTAGAAAACTGTATGTTAGTGAAGATTTTACTTGTAGCCTAGAGTAAAACTTGTGTAGCTATCAAGAAGTAGAATGTGAAATATGCGGAGACAGCATCGGCAGATGACACAAGAGACTATGTATGAATAATGATTTTTTTCGTTCTGACATCTGCATATGACTTCCCTTCCTAATTGGCTTATTCACTGTTGCTTATAAAGAATGCCATTAAAATACCAGAACCAATGGTGCGTGATTTTGTTATCATTTTTAAAGAAGAAGAAGAATAAAAAAAAAAAAAAAAAAAAAAAAAAAAAAAAGAGGCCAGTAAACCTAGCTGTCTCTGTCTAGCAACGAAAGGTTGAGACTTTCATATAATTATTGTCGTTGACATGTTTCCCATCTTGCTGAAGGAAGCATTGAATCATAATCCAAGCTCGAGGTTAAGGTTAATCCTGAGGATGGAGATACTCGACTGTACTTTCCAGCTGTACGTTTTTACTTACAATTGACTTCGTTTTTATGTAATGTAAACATACATTTGTATTAATGTATGTACAGACGGCCAACGAAGAATTGGCGTAGTTTCTTAATTCATTGTTCGTTATGGAAATATTGCCATATGCAGGTGCCAGATTATTTACTTAACAATAAATAATATTTCCTTTCAAAGGTGCTATACTTGAAATAAATGACATTAGAACTGAGTAGACTTATTCAATGTATTAAAGATAATTATTTTGCAAAGTAAGGAAAATGTATACCGATGGGTCCACGATTTCTAATTTTATTCTCAACTCAAGCTTCGTGACAGCTTACCGAAGATTTTGAAGTTGGCTTTGCTGGCGCTAGTCTTGACTCAACGTATCGTACTGCACTTGGGGTGTTGTCATTTCGTCTCCTACAGCCGATAAATAATACATCAAGGCGTTAACATTCTTTGAAAACGATTTTTAGTTAAACTAATTTTGTCCTTTGATCAATAAAATCATTTGTATGACACATTTAGTGGGCCTAAATTGGACTTCTGATTTTCCCAGATGATTTGCCTATGTCTATTTTCAGCAGGATACTCTCTCGGATACGTAATATTAATGAATATTTAAATCGACTATATACATATATATATATATATATATATATATATATATATATATATATTAATCTGCTTTATTTGACTATTCCCGTTATTCTTGTTGTATTAGCCATGTTCTTCTCATCCTTTTCATAATTGCTTAACATAATTAACTCAGACCTAGCTATTCAAAGTCAAAAAGCAATCATAAAAAAATCAAACGAATATAATTCAGTCTTATTTTTTATCGAATTCCTTGCATATTATCCTGTTTCATTTGGACACCTTGGAAAGCTGTGGGAGTCAAAACTGACGAATACATTAAGAAAGGCTTACTTTCCTTAAAACTTTCTTAGGTTTATCTTTTTGTAGCTATTCATTTCTTCTAAATAGAAATTAATTCAAATTAGTTTCAGATGTATACTTACTAGACCTACTCCCATAAGCATATTATAAGTAGCTGAAAGGATAAGAAATATGAAAGGTGACGTTCTCGTTTAAGTCTATTTCATATGTTTTTTTTTTTTTTTTTTTTTTTTTTTTTTTTTTTTTTTTTTTTTTTTTTTTTTTTTTTTAAGAAAGACCTACTGCTTTAATCAAGGGTTGCTCTTTGACGGCTACAGGGTGTAACACGAGTGTATGCACATATTTTGTGGAATGAAAGCTAAAGTTTCTTTGAACAGAAAATATTTTATAAACATGCATTTTAAGGCGTCCGTTGTCGGTGCGGGGAATTTTAAAATAACCGTTATCATTAGTGATGCTTTCACGAGATCCATGGAGTTCATAGTGAGAAGTCGGATCTAGTCGCCTGAGATGTAGAAGAGAACGGAGGTGGCGTATAGGAGTGATGGAAGGATTAGGCCGATGTTAATAAAGTATCTCCCAATAAAATGTATTCTTTAGGTTTTGAAGAAAAAATGCATGCATCCATTGAAACCGTTTCCCTCCCTATCCGTGGTATTCACTGGCCACCGATAAAAAAACAAAACAAAAAGAGTAAGCCTAACTGAATCTCTCATCCATCAAAGATAAGTTTGCTTATTCATTAGACTTATTCATTAGACAACTATCAAAGACTTCAAGTGTAGATTTAAAAATCTCTTTCTCTCCATCTAAAGTATTCATCAGACACCAGTCATAACTTCATAAGCGTAGAGCTAGTCATGATTCCTGGTTCAGCAATGTCGTGACGAGGCACTAGAATTCAAAGTTCACAAATGAATGTTGCTCAGCAACATTTACACTACTGTATTGTCTTGCTCTCATGTGGTGCTTCGAGGTGTTCCACCTCTAGGCCCATGTTCTAAATTTTGCCGCTCTTAAAACAATTTTATTCATCTATGTATGATTCTCTCCGGTTTATTAAGCTTTCTTGATATCTCTCCAACAGGAACTTGCACCGAATGCAGTGCAATATTTCTCTCGCTCATCGAGGGATGTTTCTTAGACCGATAAATGACACATTGACATTAGATTCCCGTGCACATAACATCAAAAGCAATGGAGTGAGGTCGCCTGGTTCACACTGTTAAGATATCGTTTTTTTTTTCTTTTTGTTTTTAAATTTGATAGCATTTTGTGAGATTCCAATGTTTTCTGTAAAATTTAACAAATGGAATAGTTCAACTACCTTAATATTGAAGTGACAATTTAAGGACTATGTTTATGCGATACTACTAGTGATAGGTGTCTCCTATCTATTTGGTAATGTATATCTATGGTTGTGATATGACGTTTTTTATCACTTCGTTTCGTTCACGTCAATTTTGCTATATGGGAAATAGTTTTACACAATAACATAAAATAATGTTCTAAAGATATCAGTGACTGTTTTTAACGTCATTACACATGATTTCTTCCATCTTTGAAAAGAAAAATGGATAAATAAGGCATGAATCGTGCGTCAGGCAGGTGAACGAAAAATTATGAAACTCTGCCACGAGTTTTTTGGCCGACAGTACATACATATAGAGAATTTGTATAAAGCAATTTGAACAACTTACAGCAAGGTCCAAGTAGTTTGTCGTGATCTTTGTGATGTGCTTCTGTACTGACGAAAGGAGCGGGGTGACTGGCAAATTCCCTTATTACTGTCAGGATCAACAGGCTACTAAGCTTATGATTTTATCCTCATTACTGTGACTCCCTTAATCTTCCATACACGAAGAAACGACACCGCCTCCAAAAAAAAAAAAAAGCCAAATCTACCAAACTACCAAGGAGGTTGAATAGAGGGTGCCAAACTTCCACCTTTTTCCTAGAAAAGTTTGAACGGGTTAAGAAAATATGGCAGCAGTGCTAATCGACTGCGAGTCTCAACCTTCCGTTAGCCAGACGTACTATAGCAACACTGGTGCTGTAAAAAAAATTGAGATTTAGAGATTTTTATTTCAAGTGAGAAGATGAGGCTTTTTTTTTGTTTTGTTAGAGTACGTCTTGGGAAGCCTGTTTCTATTGTGATATCTAAATATATATCCCGATTTCCCTTTTTTATCGTGAACAACCTCGTGACATCAAACCGTTTTATAGAGATAAGAAGAAAAAGAAGAAGAAAACGAATACTCTGATCATGATATGTATTGTCAGTCAACTACCGGGGAACGAGGTGAAAACGATCATAATGACGAGGCGGAGTCAGTGAGAAAAGATGAAGGAGAGGAGGAGGAGCCGAAGGAAGAAGCGTGGGGAAGCGAAGGGAAGAATGGATGGATGGCATCGGGGTGGAGGGAGTGGGCAGCCAGTGGACGAATATTGGTCCAAGTAACTTTGGGAAGTCAGTGTTCCTTCAACCGTTGTGGCGTAACGGTGCTGTTGTCAGGTTCGAGTTCGTTCTTCGTCCGTTTACTCTTGTTTCACCTGCTCTGTGTTTTGTAACAATACTCATTTCTTTTCTGTAAACAATGCAGATGACTTAAAAAGCTATATATTTAATTTACAATATTGTCTTACTTCCTTGTGTGGCTTGGTGTGATAATGTTAGTTTAATTTACTTCAAATATAGAGAAGTTTGGAGTTTTAAAAATCTGCTCAGTTTTTGTCTACGAAAAGTAATATTGACTTCACGTGTTATTGTGACAGAGAATTGTGTGCTCTTAAGGAAGACAGATGAAATGTTGAAGAAGAAAATTTTACTCCACGTCATCGTGTAAGAAGACTGTCATGAATTTTGGTTTCTAATGGCACCCAGACTGCTCATCATGGTAAGTACTGATAGTGATGTTCTACCCCTGTTGAAATCTCTTCGAAGCGGTACCATTTCTCATTGAACATTTAGTCAGTCTGCACCTTCTAGCTTCTTGTCTCACGGAGGTTCAATATTCATCATAAGTAAATTAAAGAATAACCTTTATAATGTAACAGAAACGGTAGGCCTAGTCTGCGATGATCTCTCTCTCTCTCTCTCTCTCTCTCTCTCTCTCTCTCTCTCTCTCTCTCTATATATATATATATATATATATACGTATATATATATATATATATATATATATATATATATATATTATACACCTCCTTTCAACTAGGTTTTAAAGAAAATATGTAAATATCGTGTAGCTGGGGTGTAATGGTTAATTAGGCCTAGTGGTCTTTTAATGCATAGACCTATTGTCGGGCACTTCATAATGTGACTTAAAATCTTTGGAAGCATAATAAATATAGTATGATTATTTCTCCGTCTTAGTAGATCGCTGTTCAATATAACGGATAGATGTATCCTGGCACCTTGATTTTCCAGACAAGAATAATTTTCGGCACCATGTCAAGTTTAGCGAAACCACTATTTTTCAAGACAGTAGTATTAAATCACTTATATATATATATATATATATATATATATATATATATATATATCTATATATATTATATATATTATATATATACATATACATATATATAATACGTAAATATATAAGTATATAAATCAAAGTGGTATAATATTGTCTTGAAAAATAGTGGATTAGCAAATCTTGACATAAGTGTTCGCTTAGTCTCCGTTTTGTTTTTTCGCATCGGTGACAGTTGCCATGTAGAAATCAATCACTTGGTTAGACTTTCTGGAATAATCTCGTTGAGATCAAGGAACCTTCGCAATCACCTAATCAGAATGGAGGTCATTTGTTAGGCCAATGAGTGCTCTAGCCTTTCAGAACATAATTACCTGTATTTTACCTTAAGAAGGTGTTGCAATGTCACAATTGACCAGCGCAAAAGGATTTTTTTTTTTTCTGTAAGATATTAGGCAGGCTTCTTGGCACCTTTAACTAGACTTGTTTTTGGTTAAGTTAAAAGTGTCCACTATATTATCTTTCAAATCATGTTTTTTTTTTTTTTATTTTAATTTTTTTTAGATACGGTATCTTTAGTTGTCACCATGGTAGATTCACATCAACCGTGCATCTGATTTTAGGCTAGTCCTTTACGACGTTCCTGATTGGCTGTTGATAAGCAAAACACAGGACTGGAAATTCTGTCTCGAGAGAGAGTTCACATAGGCAGGATGTATGTTTCACGTTTCCTGAGGGATAGGTCTTTCAAAAGTATCCCTCAGTAGAGGTGGAACGTACATCTTGCTTTTGTGAACTCTCGAGAGAGACTGAGTTTCCAGCCTTGTGATTGGCTTATCAACAGCCAATCAGGAGCGTCGTAAGGGACTGGCTTAGACATCAGACGCACGGTTGATGTGAATCTACTATACCCTGATTGTTTCGCATGATCAATTTTTACTTGTACAAATATCAATTTGCTACTTTATTCGTGCGTTTTGGCTTGTTGCACAATAAAGTACACACACGCGCGTGCTCGAGCACACACATTATATATATATATATATTATATATATATATATATATGTGTGTGTGTGTGTGTGTGTGTGTGTAATCTATATATATATATATCTATATATATCTATACACACACACACACACACACACAATATATATATATATATATATATATATATATATATATATAATATAATATACACATATATACATATATATATATATATATATATATATATATATTATATATATATATATATATATATATATATATATATATATATATATATATATATATATCGCGTGTGTATGTATTTCTGGTTGCCAGCAGGTGCCACTTTTAATGGAGTTGCCGGCAAGTATTTTTGGTTT
>NC_061106.1:3504396-3567495 GCF_015104395.2 Macrobrachium nipponense | reverse complement strand
CCGGCAAGTATTTTTGGTTTGAGTTTACAACGCTCACTGATGGTTAAGCGACTAATTTACTGACGCACTTTGGGATTTATTAGTGGAATGGAATGTAGAGTTTAGGCTGAAGTTGACGCCAAGCACTGGGACCTGTGAGGTTATTCTGCACTGTTTAGGAAATTGAGAGTAGGTAGGTTTGAAAGGTCTCAGGAAAAATACCTCGCAGTTTCACTGAAATCATCGTTAGGAGAGGTGGATAGCAAGATGGGAGAAAGCTTACATGAATGGAGTACAGTAAATGGAATGAAAGTAGTTGCAGCTAAGGGCCGAATGGACGCTGCAAAGAATCTTTAGTAAAGCCTACATCGCACCCCGTGAGGTGCACTGACGGCACTACCCTCCCTACTTGGGTAGAGGATTTTGTAGGGGGGGGGGGCGATTTATTAGTGGTTGAGCACCAAGCACTGTCCTAATTCAGCATTTGTGAACTTCGCCCATCGGATAACTTCGGTAGGGCGGGCGTGTTGCTGCCGTAGGCTGTGTAATATGTCAGTGGATGGGGTGGAGAGAGAAGCCAGAGAAAGGGAAGGGTGTGTGGGCGTCAGTTTCTGGATAAAGAAAGAAGCGTGGAGTATATATGAAGTTTGCTGATGTTAGAGTAATTGGTGGTCATAAGGTCTGACAATGTTTGTGAAAGGAGAAAGGTGAAAGTGGGTGTTGGCAGGAGTAAGGTTAGATAGAGGTGTAAATGGAAGGCGGGGAGGACTAATGGATGTCAGTATCGACGGTGGAATAATAGAAGGGATTAATTCGTCAGGTATAGGTAGTAAATGTTACAACTGATGCTAAGCGGAGATAGCAGGGCCCATAAAAAGGGATTCGGAGTATCAGTCGTTTCTATGGGACGACAGCCAACCCCCATTAAATTGAAAATGAAGACATTTAGTACGGTGTTATTTTAACTGTGGTATTCGTTTTCCTTCGCAATCAGGCTCTAATACATTTATCAGAGAAAATCAAAGCTACTCGGATCAAATATCTTTTGCATAATAAAAATGAGAGCAGAATTCAGAGTTCCCTTTAAATAATATTTTGGCTTATCTACGCGTCACCTCCGAGGAGCTATACTAGTACCAAATACCGTAACGTAAATGTAAAGTGGGCAGTCTTACAAAGATGTTTTTTTATTCATATAATTTGTCAACCACACAATATAGAAATGGGTGTATATAAAACTTAGATTCCCGAGGGGCTAGTACTAAGCACGGCGTCCCAAAGAGCTTCCGCCATGTTTAGTACTAGCACCTCGGAATAGGTGACGCTTAGATTGTACAAGCAGAGTAGCACCATTTTAGAGATATGCATAAGAGTATGACAGGGTAAAAATACCGCTTATTGCTAGACTGAAGTTAAAAAGTTCATTGTGAATTTAAGATATTCGTGATATACCTAATAAATAAGACCATATGGGTATATTACAAAGGCACTTATGCGTATAACTTATTAAATACGCTTGAAAGACATGTAATGTACACACAACTGAATGGTTATCCAGAATGCTCACTTTTGAAAGCGAATTACGAACAAAATTTAGAGGTAGTTTATCAATACTTTTGTTAATGCAAACAGTTAGTACCTGCTGTGATAATGTACTGGTACGTGTATTTCTGATGCTGCTAAAACTAACGCTGTGGCTGCATAAACAAGATATCTTGAATTTTTGCCAGTTCCGAGCCAGTGACTTTAGTTAAAGCCAGGTAATTAATTGCTAATCAGTCAATCAAACTTTTACTTGTAGTCCAGTTTGTTGATTCCCCGAGATGAATGAACATCATTCGGACGTCAATGCCATCCAGAGTTCTTGTAAGAGGGTACGTGATGCATTTTGATATAAAACTTCATTTCGACCATGACAACCACGGAAATCAAAGTTTAGAATAAAAATGTTTAAACTTGGAACTTTTCGAAAAGATCATGAAAACAAGCCGATTGTCTAAAACTGATTCAGTTTATGAACCACCAAGCCCGGTCGAACTCCACTTAAAAGAAATCCAGGAACACTTGATGGCAAAACGTTTTCGAGGTATGAGTTCTGAAATCACATGCGAATGCTCGCAATAGGTCTAGGTTTGTTGATAAAAGTATGTTACTTAACTGTTTCTTTAGACCATCGAAGTGGAGTTTTGGAAAAGTGTCATTTCACCCTTGAATTATTGTAAATTGAGGGTATTCATATCTTTGGTTATAATAGAATATATATACTTGAACATCACCTCTTAGTCCTATAGACCTGCTGATTAAGGTTCTCCGCCGATATTTTGATCTATTCCAGAGGTAGAGATTCACTCTGTACTGAATATGGGAGTGTGACTTAGCTCGGTGCGGGTTAATTCCTTGCCTACAATCCATCTGCATTTTGTTATGAAGATATTTTGATCAATTTTAGTTGCTTATTCAGGATATATCTAACCAGAATTTTGTAGGAGCTCACCTCCCACAAATCCCCGTGTAACATCCTCCTTATCCTCAGTATCTTACGTAGTGTGTGGCTGCGCCAGAACGGAGCCGTTTAGCCATCTTTGAAGGAATCAATTATTTTTCTCGATTTATTTTCTAAGTTTCATAGTTACAAGTTGTCGATATTCTTGTTATGAACCCATAGTTACAAGTTGTCGATATTCTTGTTATGAACCCAAAGTTTCCAGCAAAATCATAAATGAATAAAGCTTGTTCATTTATTATCATTTTGCCTGCTGGTGTGATGCTTTGTAAACTAGAAAGTGTTCATTGGTAGGGAGCGCAGTTATTGTAGATGTAGTCAGTCTCGATTGCCATTTTGTGACTTCTTTAGGCGTTACAAGGAAATTTGAGATACAATAACATTAAAGCAGAATATGAGATATTAAAAGAGTAGTCATCGACATGATAACCGTACGAGTCTCAACTTTAGAGTAGCCAGGAAACAAACAGGTTTTGCTTGAGTTGATTCAGCATGCCTTTGGGCTATCTTCGTTCGATGGCTATTTGGTAACAGTCCACCAGCATTCAATGGAGCTACAAGGTCGGAAGCTTACTGGGATGTTAGATTTGTGCTTCAATTAGGAATTTTTGTAGGTGCTTGAGCTGAAATAAGTTCTAGCAAAATAAACGACCGCATGCGCGTGCACAAATACATACTATATATATATATATATATATATATATATATATATATATATATATACTATGGTAATCTTCTTAGGCACGAAGATATGGTAATTCAGTTGTATTCCACATAGGAAAATGAAATTGGTTTATTTCAGGAAAGGCCCAACAGTTTCGTCCTCCAATGGAGATAAACCGATTTAATTTTCCTATGTGGAATACAACTGAACTATATATATATATATATATATATATATATATATATATATATATATATATATATATATATATGTATATATATAGTATAGGCATATATGTGTTCGATCTAAAATGGGATTTCTGTGAGTATACTATATATAAATTATTATATATATAGTACATAGTATGATAAGTAGCCTACATATTGTCCTTTGAATTGAATAGGGATAAAACAGGATTCGATATTAGAACACTGCAAGGAAATTGAAGATCGAGATGGAATTAGACAAATTTGGGAATATTTTTCTTTTATTATAAAAGAAAAATATTTTGATGACTGAATGATATAAAAATTATATATTACAAAGCAATCATTATTTCATTTTTGGGAATTTGAAATTTGGATTTATGTTTGGTGTTCTCGAATAGTATATCACATTGAAATATATGTCAGACATCTTCATACTACAGGACTTTCCGTGGATTTCGGTCTGCAAGTGGTGGTTAGTTGAACTGAATATAGAATTTAGGCCAAAGACCAAGTACTGGGGTCTATGAGGTCATTCAGCGCTGAAGCGGAAATGGACAGGAAGAGGTTTGGAAGGTGTAACAGGAGGAAAAACTCGCTGTTGCATGCATTATAAATCAGTTGTTAGAAGCGGGTGGGAGGGAAAGTAAGATGGAAGAGAGGGAATATGGTGGTCTGTGAATAATGATAAGTATGTTTTTTTTTTATACAAGTATTTGTAAAAGAAGGGGAGCATGCTACTTTTCAATAGAGTGGTTAGTGTATAGTTCATATTTCTGTATCAGTGTAGGAGTCTCGGAGAATGTGTCATTCCTGTTTGTAAAAAAAAACACACGAAGCGTTAGTGACCTAAATAGGGAAATGGGGATTCAGTCATTAGTCTAAGTTCTCTGAATGAAGAACAACTCGCCATTGGCAACCTCGTCCACGCCCACTAGCCCGCCATCACATACTGTACTACTGTTGAATTTTCGCTTACTCGGGGAATAAGCCTACACACTACTTTTTGTTGTTGGTGGTGGTGTTGTTGTTCTTGCTGCGGTTTTTCATTTTGGCTGCGGTAGGAAAGGTCTATAGAAAAGCCTAAAAAGGTCTGAAAAAGGCGTTTCGCGTTGAGGGAAAGATACAGGAATTTTAGGAGGGGACATTTATGATTTATTTATTAGAATGAAAATAAAAAAAACATATAATGTGCGTGTCAAATAACAAAGAAGAGTGAATTATGATAAAATTTAGCATATTTATTTAAGATTTCTTTGTGAAACGACTGTATGCGACTGTCGATTTCAACAAGATTTATTTTATTTGGTGCATACTATACTGAATTTAAAGGCCATGTTTCTGTTCAATTATTTTGTTTCCACTTGTAAACGAGGATATAGGAACATGTTTCACTTGTCGTTTTTATTTGATACTTGTTAATATTAGTAGTACTAGAGTAGTACTAAGTATGAGTGTTAATTCCGAAAAATTAAGTTAGGAACATATGTTTACAACTTATACGTGAAAATCTTGCAAGCGTCATGAGTAAGCTGGAGATCGGATCACGCCTTGTTCAGACGTTTATTGAAGTGACACAGAAAAGCGGCGTTAAGGGATCATGAAATTCATTTAAGCTGTACGAAGATTTTTGCCCGTGAATATTTTCCTTCGCTCTTTTATATTCTGGTGTTTGAATGTTCAACATGCTATAACCAGTTTATACTCATGCATTATGTATGCCCCGATACTCATATGATTAGTATTTTGCCTAGAATATTGATTGACTGGTAACTAAACATGTTGAGGAAATAAAAGCATGCGACATCTAATCTAATTCTCGTATAGATATCTCCACAGACGCTCTTTTGTACTCAGACGCAAAGTCTTATGCATTATACGTTTGCTGCAGACAGCATTCAGTTTTTTTGCACGAGTCTAGTGCTGTAAGTTCAAGAATGTTCAGATATTCTTACGAGTTCAGATAATGATGATGAAGGTGGTGGAAAAATTATAGCCTTTATGACCGAGAGCATTTCTTTGTAGCCCTGGGTTCTGCCATTTCAAATTCTGTTGATTTCAAAAATGTTCAGTGATTTGTATGAAGGGTAACTCATTTATTAACCAATCTGCAGTCAACTGGATGCATGAAGTATATACCTAAGGAAACATATATATACGTATATATGGAGATAACCCAGTTATGCAAACCTACAACTCGAGTCTCCAAGTAGTCAGTCCTGGAGTCCGCTGTTTTCAATTATGTTCGTTTAAAAAAATATTCAGTGATTTTTACGAAAGGTAACTCCCTATTAACCAATCTGCTGTGAACTTTGCATGAGTTAAATTCCTAACCACACAGATACGCACACATACACTATGTAGTATATAATTACACATATTTTACTGTCATATACACTAACAAGTTCTCACTCCTTAGCTACCGAATCAAAAGGAGTAACGGAGAGTATTATTATTTTTCAGCAGTTACGACGCAGTTTACCATTTACCTTCCACTGTGTAGTCGATTTGTATCTGGTGTAGCCTTGATATGGTAATCTTCTTTCATAAAGGGAACTCGGAAGCCAGTCATTAGCTGGCCTAATCGTGTTTGCTGTCGGCTTTTGAATAAAAGGTTCCTGGCTTAAGAGAAACTCGTCTTTGCGTTGTAACCGTCATTATTTGATTGTTGCCTATTTTGTTTAATCTGGCTGTGTGTCGGGCGGGATGCTTGGTCTGTGATTGAACCTTTTACACACAAAAAAGAGAATATTCTGGGGTTTTTATGACTAATTCTCTATGGTGTTTGTTAATTGGGTTTTAGTGACATTTGATTGTATACTATAGTTCAGTTGTTAACATGGGGTGTGGTTTTACAGTAGTGATTCAGCAGTCAGGTTACCCCCAAGTCTGGGCACTTCCTCGTCTGGGAAGATGTCTTACCTTCTCAGAAGATGAAGACAATACTTATGCTTTCATTTGGAGTGACAAGTTAGATTTCATGAAGGCTAAACTGACAGCATACGTCACGTCGGACCCCAGTTCTGCAATTTACAGCAGCGCGATTGTGAGGGTCATTAATATATCTTCGTTGTATGGGGTATGGGAACATTATCTCTCTCTCTCTCTCTCTCTCTCTCTCTCTCTCTCTTCTCTTCGCTCTCTCTCTCTCTCTTAATTAATCAGCGTCATCCAGTTCACAGAGTTTAAATAGATAGGAACATTCTCTCTCTCTCTCTCTCTCTCTCTCTCTCTCTCTCTCTCTCTCTCTCTCTCTCTCTCAATTTAATCAGCGTCATCAGTTCACAGAGTTTAAAAGAAATTAAGAACTATCCTATTGCATACTTTAAGGGGAGCCCGGTCATATCCCACCCCCCCATTTTCCCCTTGACATATTCCCCTACGGACATTTTCCCCTCCTCCGACCATTTTCCCCATTCGACATTTACTTCCCCTCCGGACATTTTCCCCATTCGGGACATTTTTCCCCTCCGGACTTTTCCCTGGGACAATTTCCCCTCGGACATTTTCCCCTTGACATATTCCCCTCCGGACATTTTCCCCATCGGACATTTTCCCCTCCGGACATTTTCCCCTTGACACATTCCCCTCCGGACATTCCCCACCCCCCACAGCAGAGATATAAAAACCAAGAGGAAATCAAACACTGTTGGTATGCTCGATGGTGTAGCATTTCTACCCTTGACTGATCAATGTTGAGGAGGGCATCTCATTTATGAAAAATACAACTCTTGAAGGGCGAGAAGAACTATGACCATTTCAGGGCCTGCGGTGCATAGGTTTTCTTAAATATCTTTTAAAATATCAACTGCATCTTCTTGAAATTTTGGCCCAACATGTTTTAGACCTTCCGCTAATGTATGGCAATATAACTAAATATCTAAAATTATTAATAATGGCACTTTACTCTTGAACATTTCCAATTTTCTTTGCATTTGACAGACTTTCGGACACTTTCTTTCCCTGTTAACAAAATATGAATGAAAGTGTACCGTACTACGATTGTGACGTATAGTGTTTTACATTTTTTAATTGCTTTATTGATTATTGTTTTATGTATCCAAATTAGTTTATGCAATAAAGTTTATTTGTCTTTCATTATTTTGGGAGATTATTATGACCTCCTGGTTTATTTAGAGTATATATATACTGGAAAATATACCCGCTGAAAATTAGAGGGGCTGTAGTTACAAGCTGTTCAGGTGTGTTTATATTGTCGTCCGCCTTCCACCCGCCCATCCTGAACTCAATGCCATCGAGCAGGTATGGGCGCATATGAAGCTATATGTGCGTTCATCGTTACGGCATTTCACCAGGGCAGATCTAAAGGCCAGATTGGAGGAAGCAAGGCTTGCTGTCACTAAACAGGTGTGGGAAGGAGCTGTCCAACGAAGTCAAGCCTTCGAGAACGAATACTGGCTTACTGACAACGTCCGGGATTGCATAGATCCAATTGTTGTCAACGTCGCCAGTGATGACGAGGACGATCTGTTTTTAGACAGTGATGGGGAGTGAGCTGAAATATCCTTATACGTGTGTATATATAGTCCTGTAATTAATAAGTTTTGATATATTTATCCACCAGTTTTTTATTTTGTATGTCTGTGCTGTTTTCATGGTTACTGCAAAAATTTACTTCAAATATGTAAAATTTCTGTAAATATTGTACATACTTTATTGGATGTATATAATAAAATAATGCATATAGTGATCTTACTTTTAAATAAACTATGATCTGTTTTTTTCCTTCCAGTGGGCGGGGCTTCTTTCCTAACTCTTTGGCTAAGCCAACGACAGGTGTTCGTATATTTACAACTAATACTGAGGATATTGAAAATTTTCAAAGTAAAGTGCCTTAATTATTAATTCAGGGTACTTAATTATATTACCATATATTAGCGGAAGGTGTAAAACATGTTGTGCCAAATTTTCAGGAAGATACAGTTGATATTTAAAAAGATATTTAAGAAAACCTATGCATCGCAGGGCTTGAAATGGTCAGTAGTTGATTACGTACTTTGATTCAGTGTATGTATCTCGAAGCATTCGTCGTGTAAAGCCATCACCCTGTGTTCTATCAGTACGAATCCGACGCCGTCCACCTCTTCTTCCTCCACAAATTTGGAATGTGCACGATGTTGCCCTGGCAGGCAGGAGGGGACCGCACAAACTATAAACATGTGTGAGAGCTGGAATAATGCCTTCTCTCACTTGGTTGGCCACAAGCATTCATCTTTGTGGGCACTCATTGATGCATTAAGGAAGGACTGTTCTTTGGTGTCCCTTCATTGTCTTGCTTCAGGAGGAGCGTGGTCAGCCAGCCTCCGAAAAAAATGTGTCAGACGGCCCACAAGACTAACTTCAGGAGCGGCTCTTTGAGATATGCGTAGCTCGACGAAATGACCAGAAGACTCTAGAATAAACTTTAAGGGATGTTGGTTATTGTATTCGACCGTAGATATATGAATGTATTGAATATTTTATTCTTTAATGCAAAAAATAAACTATAGTGCATTCATATCTGCCGTGCATTTGATGTCTAGGCCAGTCCCTTACGACGCTCCTGATTGGCTGTTGATAAGCCAATGACAGGGCTGGAAACTCTCAGTCTCTCTCGAGAAAGTTCACATGGGCAGGATGTATGTTCCATCTGGCTTATCAACAGCCAAACAGGAGCGTCGTAAGGGAAGGGCCTAGACATCAAATGCACGGTTGATGTGAATCTACTATAATATTAATGACACTTTTCTTCTGTATTTGACCTTAAATAGCCCACATGAATATTTTAATAATTAATGCAATTATGTTTTATATATATATATTATATATACATATATATATATATATAGATATATATATATAATCTATAATTTTTTTATTTTTCAGTACAAATACAATACATCATGCATGACCCTGAGAAACAAACTTTCCAAAGGGGAAAATGGTCAGAGGGAAAATGTCTGGGGGAAAATGTCCTGGGGTGGGGGTGGGGGGGGGTTTGTCCTACGCTCCTTTATAGTGTTACTGCTAAATCCATTGTATAAATAGAGAAATCGTTGCAAGTTTCATACTGCTCCCATCATCCTGAGTCATGGTTGGTCCTATCTCTTGATTAACTTTCAGAAATTGCTTGTTAGGTTGTTAATTCTTGTTCAAAGGGGTGACGTTATTGCCCCACATGAGCTAGTTGGTAGTTATCCCGAGAGAGAGAGAGAGAGAGAGAGAGAGATTTGAGTAGGAAAGTATATATTCTCTGGAAGTTAAAGGAAACAATAAGATGGAAAAAGACAATTGAAATCGTATGTTACTTCTGTAACGTGCAGCCGTTAACTAAGAACTAATATACTACTACATATGAAGCCTCCAGGTATGTATATTGCATAGGCTGTATGTCTATCTTTATTTTCACTGTATGCTCTTTTCCAAAAGGTGTTTATTGGCCTAACCCTATTCGGCCGAGATCCTTTACATCTGGTCATGTACAGTGTGCATGATTCCCCGCATAGGCTGTGTCAGCAGAGACAGTGGGTTTTAATGGAACTGTCCGTGAAATCCTATTACTCTAAAGGGTGACTGGCCAAGAGAAAGCCTGGTGGCAGTTATTGTTACTTTTAAGGAAAGGGTGAAAACAATTGCAAGGGTCTAATAGCACAGGCCTATCGAACTTCTGTAATGAATTTCCTTTCTTCAAATAGTTGCGTTGGAAAATTATGAAGTCAGTGACTAAGAGTTTGTATATACTTTCCAGAAGTTTATTCCTACGAACACCAGTCATTTCCTTTTTCGACATTTTAGACGAACCTCTCTCTCTCTCTTGCTCAATGAATATAAATGATCGCATTTGTTCCAGTAAGTTGCCATTATCTTTCACAAAACGCTGATGAAACGTGCCGTTTTGATTTCCTGCGGGCTCGCACGTGAAAAGTGTGTCATTACGCAGTTTATGCGTCCTCACTCAGTATGCAGTTATTAGGTCCCATGCCAGACAGCAGCGCCGTCAAGTATAATAGTTATCTGGCTTTGGTGACGTGTTCTTCACAGAGAGGGTCTTTCCGTTTATTTTCTGTGAAACTGTCTCATTTGTAAGGCAGCATTCTTCCTGATTCGATACTGCTAGGTTGAGACACAACTGGAAGACTGTCGGTGTTACTTTGGCTTAGTATCTACGCACCACCCATTACGAGATGCTAATTCTTAACACCGTATGGTAAATGTCAATATGGTTTAGTTATATAATTTGTCGACCACACAATATAGAAATGACCACGTAAAGGGGTAGTGCACCTCATGCGGTGCACTGTAGGCATTACTTAAGGTTCTTTGCAGCTCGCTTTCTGCCCCTAGCTGTAACCCCTTTCTTTCCTTTCACTTGAACCTCCTTTCATATTCTCTTTCTTCCATCTTACTTTCCATCCTCTCCCTAACACTTGATTCATAGCGCAGCTGCTACGTTTTCCATCTGTTACACCTTTGTCAATTTCTGTTTCAGCGCTGAATGACCTCATAGGTCCCAGTATCTGGCCTTTGGCCTAAATTCTATATTCAATCCAATCTAGAAATGGGTTTATATAAGATTTTGATCCCCGAGGGGCTAGTACTAAACACGGCGTCCCAAGGAGCTTCCGCCATTTATAAACTTCCACCTCGAAATAGGTGACGCTTAGATAACAAGCAAAAATAGTACCAGACTTTCTCTATGACCTCTGTGTAGTCATCGGAGTTTTATTTTATTTTGTTAAAAAAATCAAGATTAAAATCTACTTGATGAAGTCCTAGGCCGTCTCTATAATGTTAACCAAGAGTTGCCATCACAATTAAACTGATGGCTTCTGGTCTCTGAAATGTGAGGCCAAATTCCTCGTCTGAAAACACCGCCGCTTCTCGATGCAAGAATGAAACGCCATCAGCTTCATAGTAAGAATCTATTGAATGTCTGATAAAACCGGTCATCGTAAGAAACTACAGGAAGTTCAAAGAAAGTGAAAATTAATTTTGAATTCACGTTATTAAAGCGAGAGTATCGGTAACAATGCAAGGTAATATGAAAATAACTTCAAAAATTGAAAGTGACCATAGCACGCAGTAGGTCCTGCGTTGACGTAAAAGGCGACTAAAAGGACAGCTGCTGCCGCTGCCTTGCTGTCTGACTTTTTGGTAAAAGGTTTGGCCCACCGCCAATAACTGTGAAAACTGCTGCCTTGCAATCTTACGTTTGAGTAAAAGGCAAGGCCCACCGCCAGTAACTGTGGAAACTGCTGCCTTGCATCTTACTTTTGAGTAAAAGGCTAGGCCCACCGCCAATATTTGAGGAACCTTCTGCCTTGCAGTCTTACTTTTGAGCAAAAGGCTAGGCCCACCGCCAATAACTGTGAAAACTGCTGCCTTGCAGTCTTACTTTTGAGTAAAAGCCTAGGCCCACCGCCAATAATTGTGAAAACTGCTGCCTTGCAGTCTTACTTTTGAGTAAAAGGCTAGGCCCACCGCCAATAACTGTGAAAACTGCTGTCTTGCAGTCTTGCGTTCGAGTAAAAGGCAAGGCCCACTGCCAGTAATTGTGGAAACTGCTGCCTTGCAGTCTTACTTTTGAGCAAAAGGCTAGGCCCACCGCCAATATTTGAGGAACCTTCTGCCTTGCAGTCTTACTTTTTAGTAAAAGGCTAGGCCCACCGCTAATAACTGTGGAATCTGCTGCGTTGTAGTCTTACTCTTGAGTAAAAGGCTAGGCCCACCGCCAATATTTGGGGGAAACTTCTACCTTGCAGTCTTACTTTTTAGTAAAAGGCTAGGCCCACCGCCAATAACTGTGGAAACTGCTGCCTTGCAGGTGGACTTTTTGTCAAAGGCGAGGCCTACCACCAATAACTGTGGTTGATGACAGCAGGGCATGCGGTCGTAAAAACCCCTTTGTTACACCATAAACCATGCCTGATGATGTGAGGAATTTTGCGCATCAAGCAACCGACCCTTTAATGTAGGAATAACGGTGGGAAAGAGAGTGAACATCAATCAGCTGACTATATAACACCGAAGCCATGTGTAGGTCCGGTGTATTTTTATGTCACCCAAACCGATCGAAGCGACAATTTAACTGATGTAAACACGGATAATTGCTTTTGTTGTACTTTGAAATGCGATTTTGGACATGAAATCTCGTTGTCCATGTGAATGTCGATATTGAAGAAATTGAACAGGCTAGTGCGCGCGCGCGCCACACACACACACACACATATATATATATATATATATATATATATATATATGTATGTATGATATATGTATATATATATCTATATACGTATATTTCCTTTTTTGAGTGACTTTTAAAGATTGCCATGATCCTAGAGACTGATGTCATGCGATTTTTTTCCCAGGTTATAAACTCTCCTTTCTTGTCCTTGTGTGCTTTTGGATCCTCGTTGTCAATTGTTTTCAAGTTGATTTCCTTTTGTAAGTTGTCCGTTGGCGCGAGTCCACCTTTCAGTTCATGTATTTTGTTAAATTTATATAGTTTAATTTTGTGGTAAAATTGTGAAACCCAACCTTATCTTGCTGGCCAGTCGCCTAAATGTTTGCTGATATTTTTTGCACTTTTGATGTTTAATATAAATTCTAACAAACAACATAATTAAATGTTACACTACAATAAACGATTTTGAAGTCCATTATCCCAACAACGATAACAGTAAGACGCGAATGAATGGTCACTTCTTACCGTAAATATTAGGCGGTTTACGAAAAAAAGGGCTCGAAAATCAGAAGTCTTAGTGGTAGCGTTGCTGTGATAGTAGTGGACTTCAAAATGGTTTATTGTAGTGAATTTGGGTGCAGTGAGAGTGATGTGGGGCCTTACAAACTCTTTTCGTTTCCGAAGGATCCCGTGTCACGGAAAAATCTAGTCTCACGGGTGCCGGAGATCAGATAAGAGAGTCGGCGTAGACATCGAGGGATTCCTGTGCGGCAGGCATTTTAGCTCCGCTCAGTACGAAAGAAGTGTGAGATTTGAGCTTACAAATCAACCGATCCCGAAAAGTTATCTGGGTTTAAAGAAAGGTGCAGTACCCGATCAGAATCTTCCAATGCAATTAACGTCTGCTAAGCAGAAAGGTAATTTAACAGTTGACTCTGGCCTGTTTGGTTTAGGTTGCCTTCAATTAGCTGACATGTTTGGTTTAGGTTGCCTCTAATTAGCTGACCTGTTTGGTTTAAGTTGCCTTAAATTAGCTCGAAAGCAATTTTATTATTTTCATTTGTTGGAAAGTTCATTTTGGAAACGTCATTAGGAGAAGTTGTTACAAAGTTAATGTATCATTGCCTATGAGGCAAAGTTAGAGTATTATGACTCTTTGTAGTCCAAACTCATGCAGTAAGGAAGTAGATTTGAATTTTAGTGTCTATACAAGTAGTAACCAAGCAGGTTAACTCAGTTTTTGATTACCAATGAAAACACTGTTGCCTAAACTTTTTGTTGAAAATTGAGGCGGTAATTTAAATTTACTTGTTTAATTTTTGTCATTTGTTCTGACTAGGCTAACTTGGCAAGAAGATTAATGAATCTGTCACTATTGGACACTTATAAATCAGACCTTTATATTAATCAGACCTTTATATTTTTGAGTAATTTCATTTTCATTGGAGAAAATCCTGTCAAATCCTGGGCTTGTCCCTGAAGGAATTCCTTCATTTTAAAATAGTCTCCTGCATTACAGATGTTCACCTTTCCTGTCTATCACCTTATCTAATGTAATTATAGGTACTGTAACATAATATGTATCTGTTAAAATTGATATTAAATATCAAATCAAAATAAATCCGCAAACATTTACGTGAAGGTTCGGTTGGGTTAGGTTTCGTCTATTCGATTTGAACCAATATCGATATTCACATGAACTGTACAATACTTCATACGTCCAAAATCTCATTCACAGCTTAAATCTATGGAGGGATATTTATTAAATCGCATTTCAAAGTGTAAACAAGGCAATTATCCATATGTTTGCATCAGTAAACTGTCGCTTCGATCGCTTTGGGGGACGTCACAGACTATGGCCGCTTACATAAAAATACATCGGACCTGCGCACTGGACTATAATTATACCTGTTTCTGTATCGAGTATCTAACGGGAGGCCCAATAGATGTCGCCCCTTAAGGGCATATGGGAACAGGGAAGATAAGTGGGAAGCAGGTATTTTTCTTGAGCACAGAGTCAAATCTCCATATTCAAATACCGTTAAGAAAGTGATCGTAAATTTTTTATTGTTGGCGATAGTCCTGGGTTTGAATGTAAAATGTGCAGTTAAGGAAATATGCGAAATAAATAAATAAAAGTGCTCCAGAAAATCGATGAAAACATTTCAGGAACAGTGTTTAGGTTGGAGTTCTTTTATCTGTAAGCCACCTCTTATAACACAAAAAAAAAAAAAAAAAAAATAAAAAAAAACATTTATAGCAGCAAATTCGCAAAATGCTCAGTTCACTTGCGCTAATGAGGCCGCAGCCACAAACGGCTGCTTGTCCTTCCCCTACATTTCAACACTCATAGATCTGTCATATTTAGTTAAATTCCGTGATTGGACCAACATCCATAGTGAAGGTGGGCGTTATGGGTGATGACAACCCAATGCCAGTTTTTAGACTTACAAATTACGGCTGAGTTATTTTTTTTAATACTAACACAATATGAAAGATTCAGATACTTTCACCAATGTAACAGATTCATATTCAGTAAAAAGATAGAAAGAAAGAAAGAAAGAAAGAAAGAAGCTGAGAAAAATAATAACAACAGATAAAGACATAAAAAACGGATGAGAGAGAGAGAGAGAGAGAGGTAGTCTAATAGACGTAACCGTGTATACCAAAGATTTAAGGATGACGCTACCCATTCTTTTCTGCACCCTAACATCTATGCTACTGACTTAGGCCACTTGATAGCCCGAAAAAACTTGTAATCAGTCTTGTCATCGACAGCAAGAAACATAACACGTAGTGTTATGTGAATGGATGTTGATCAGTGTTAATATGGCTTAATCACTGACTAGCTAGTATATATAAACATTAAAATATTTACAGACTTAAACATCTACAAGGACCTTTTCCTTTGTTTAAGAAGGGTGCACGTCGTTCTCATCCTTATTAACGCTTTATTGAGGGATATGGATTCTGTCGAGCAATGATATACCTATACTATACCATTTGTCCTTCAAGAATGGTAGTGGGTATAGTTATATCACCATGAGAAATATTTGGTAAATGAAATATTGAATGGTTAGATATTTGCGTGAACACGACTGGCAGAAATAAGAAATTTTGTTGATTTTCTGTTATTTATAAATGTTATTTATTTTTTCATGAAGTTACTTGCAGATTATAGAACATCACCGTAAACACTGTTGCTGAAATGTTTTGTATCGATATTGTGGACAGTCATGTCTGTTGATAAGCTATGATAATTAGTATATAATCATTGTGAAATACTAATTTATGAATAGTTACTTGCTAAAAACGTTTATTCTCATATTTTATTTCGCATCTTTCCTTAAGGCTGTCCACATGATCGAACTTAGTTCGGTGTGATGTCCGAGACGTTTTGACTGGTGTTTTTCCGCTTCTGACGTCACGTCGACAAAGTTTGATCGTTTGGACGCAGCCTAAACTGCACATTTTACACTCGAACCCAGTATCGTCAACAAAAACTTTACGATCACTTTCTTAACGATATTAGAATATGGAGACGACTATATTCAAGAATAATACCCGCTTCTCACCCCTCCTTCCTGTTCCTATATGCCCTTACTGGGCGATATCTGTTGGGTCTTCCTTTAGTTACTTATTCAACTGTTTTGGTGTTTCATAGTCAGCTGTTGCCTGCTTACTCTGGATGGCTAACGGAACAGACTTTTGTGCACGATAGTACAGTCTGGAATGATGCTATCGGATTGTCGTTTTCCTGGATTGGTGTAAATGTAAATGGAAAAGGATTTGTTGGAGGTAGACTGTGTTCGAGTCGAATCTTCGGCGGGAAAAAACCAGTTCTCTTGCTTCACGCAGATGGGCTGCAGGGCAAGGTGTCTTCAAAATATTCAAATAGCTTAATTCTTCTGGTAACCCAAACATTAATCAGGATTTATGGAGCTACTCATTATGAACGCGCGCGCGCACATACATTATATATATATGTATACGTGTATAATATATATATATATATATATATATATATAAATATATACACACTATTTTATTTAGTATATAGATTTTTGCCTCTAATTTACGCGTTATTTTCTAATATTATGCCTCGATAATCAATATCAAATTCACTACATCTTGGGAATAATTTACGCAAGATATAGTGGATTTGATATAGTATATGTAGTCTATATTATACATATGTACACACACACACACACACACACACACACATATACATATATTATTATTATATATAATATACTATATATTATATATATATACTCATATATTATATAGATAATATATTATATATATTATATATATATATATTAGGTATGTTTGCGTATATAATGTAGATATATGTATATTATATATATGATATGAAGAATTTTTTGTTAGCTCTCACTTCAAAGTTGTCATTTTCCATGATGCTAAAAGAGCCCCTCTTTTAAAGACATTACCAACACAACATCTGGTTCACAAATAATTACCAACACAGCAGCTGGTTCACAAGTAATGAGTGGACTGATCCGCAGGTATCATCTAATGTTGACTACTTGTTTAAACAGATTTCTTTTTGAGTGAATTCAAGGACTCATGAAATACAGTGAGTGTATCAGAACTTTTTAATTCACCCTCGTGGATATGTTCTGGATATATATATATAATATATTATATATATATATATGTATATGTAATGTATATGTATATGTATAGTATAATGTAATATTGGTTTATATGTATTATGATTTATAATATTTATATATATAAAGTATATAATATATATATGTGTGTGTGTGTGTGTGTGTGTGTATTATTGATAACGTGTGTGTGTGTGTGTGTATGTGTGTGGTTTTGTATGTGTTAGATTAAACAATCCGAGAGACATTTCCTTGGAAGTAGTATGTGCATCAAAGCATTTGATAAGCCAGTTAGCCTATATTTATATTATAGATTGTCTGATTACCGTGCGAATATTTTAAATGTGAGATTTGTTTTTTTTGTATTTTTCCATGCTGAGTTGAAGACTAGACCAAAAATAGTAAAGATGTAAGATAATGTTATATCAATTAAAAAGGTCTACTGAACTTTAATATGTAACATTTGATGCTATTGAAGAATGACGTTAACCTGAATAGCTTAGTATACGCAAACCTGAAAAGTAGTACCCAAGAGCGTGCCTGATTGCCGGGCTGTATCTACATTCAAGTAGAAAACGCAAGGACAAGTTACAACAGTTGCTTGTTATTCATTTTTATTACTGCAAGTGTTATTTGCAGTGCAACCACGACAACGTTTTAATCCTCTTAGGTTTGATCGGTTTACTTATGATGATGTTGCCTTAACACGCACACGCACACGCACACGCACGCTCCCAGCTTTGCTTAACTGCGTGTCTTGAGATCAAACTTCAGTTTATTGCGTCATGCTTAAAAGTAGAGCGTCACGATAGTGCTCAAAGGGAAGCGTATTCCGCGGATATGAATGTGTGGCTTTACAGGTATAAACTAGTATGCATATACTGCCATTGAGGACGGAAACGCCCGAATTTCGTTTCATTTGGAACCATATTATGAAAAAATATCAATTCCTTTGATATATAGTTTGTTAAATGTAGAGTATTTGATTGAACGTGGGTTGCTGATGAATGGTCTTAGTGTTGGTGAAATACCGACTTCAGCCACTGATTTACAAGACATGTATCATTAGGGTTTCGAATTTGCTTCCTTATAATCTGCTCTTATTATCGCTAATAAATTAGACAAACGTCTTTACAAAGAGTGTTTACTCTGTGAGCGTGTTATTGGGGTTTGGGTTATAACTGCTAAAGCGAGCACATTAGCCGTTAAATTTGCCTTTGATATTTCAAAGGTAATCATGGAAAATTATAGCGCATTTGCCGCGGAATCGAAGTTATCCCCCAATAACGTCCTGTCATTTAGCCCATTTATTCTTTCCAGAAATTCCGGAAGGGCTGCTCGTGCGCATTTGAAAAGGATCGGAGTCACTCCCGAGGGTTTTGCTGGACGGTTGACGTCGTTGGGTTTTGTGTCAACATTTTCCATGATGTTTATTGTGGGACGTCAAAAGCATGACTCCCAGAGAAGTCTAGCACTGGATAAGAAATATATATATAGTCTCAGTTTTGGCAGTTGATTTTTATTTAATTCGCCGATAGAAGCAGCGATTTCTAGCGGTGTGTTTTTCCGCGCCACAAAAGCTGCAGCATTTAAAGAGCCTGGCTATGGGTGGTGGGTGTGTGAATCGGCCCCCTTCCTCTTTACACGTCTCCGTCTATTTTTCTCTCCCACGAAAGGTCAGTGGGTCATTGTGAGTTATCTCCCGTTTGACTTTTACAGCTTGGAGGCTTATGCACGAAAGAATTGCTCATGTCTTCGGGCTAAGTTACAATTTGTTACCATGTCTTTGATATTCAGTGTACCATTGAATGTTTTGTTGTTTGATTGCTATTATATAATTCAAAGCCATGGACTAGAAAGCCCTGCAGCCCTTCTTTCGTTTCCTGTTCTTTTCTTTTTTAAGTTTTTATTTACGTTTGAAAAACATTTTGCTTTGGCCAAATATATAGTCTGTCTCTTAATGTTGTTGTTAATTGTTGACCTGTGTTCTGAGAGTTTACTCCTCCTGGGTGTCACAGATGTCTAGTTTTTGTCATATTTTATATATATATAATATATATATATATATATATATATATATATACTCATACATAATTATAGCATGTATTTATATATATATAGAATTATGATAGATATATGTATATATATATATATATTATATATATATATATATATATATATATATATATATATATATATTGTGGCTATGGATACTCCTAGTCTAATGCGCATGATACTCGCCCTAGCTACCAGCTGGAGATCTAGGGTTCGATCTTCGGGTGAGATGAAGCCATCGAAAAATGTTCCGTTAAATTCCATTGAGTCTTTGTTGACATGAAGGGAGTGAAGGAAGTATTTGGTCGACTTGTTTGCCTCCAACCAAGGAGAATAAGGACATGAGGCTGACAACTGCAACTCAAGCAACTCAAAAGGCTCTTTTGGATAAAAGCACAGTGACATGACTATATATATATATATATATATATATATATATATATATATATATATATATATATATATATATGAAGCTGATGGTCGGACTGTGTGTGTATGTTCGCTATAGACGGCGAAACTACTGGACCGAATTGAACCAAAGCCAGACCATTTATGTAGATGTTATAGGGGATGGTACCCCGGGTACCTTTTTGATCCGGATATCCGGCCATTCTAACTTCTTACTATTATTCGTAGAGAAAAAATAAAGCATTATTCTGATAGAACTTTAAACAAGGATTCCAGATACGCTCTTGCTTTTCTTCTACGATGAAAATTACCGATGATATTACGGTTCAAACAGAGTCGGGCCATCTATTCAGATTTTATAGGGGATGGTTTTGAACAGGGGACCATTTTGATCAGAGTGTCAGGCCAAATATTTTTAAGTATTATGCTATACCTATTTACATGTGATAAAATTGCAGATTCTCCCGTCGATATTGAATCTTTTTGATGTATTTGTAAACTCTTACGGTTGATCTTATGTGCATATATATGAATTTTTTAAAGATGTCCCATAAATATGAATAGATATCTAAATTTATTTTTTATCCATGGATGTGATAGATCACTGTTATGATTCACCCCGTATGAATTTGAATTCAAATAATTTCAACTTAAATATATGGTGAATACCATGCTGATTAAGCAAAAGTTTATATGCGGCACTTAAAAGAAATAATACTAGGTTGTTTTAATAAGAGTGGTGAAGCTTTACGCCCGTAATGCCCTCCTACGGTTGGACGCCGCCAGACCGCCGGCTAGTTCTATGTATATATATATTTATTTGTGTGTGTATATATACATATGTATATACACACACACACACACACACACACATATATATATATATATATATATATATATATATATATATATATATATATATATTTGTGTGCTCGCAGGCTAACGAGATGCATTAAAGCAAGTAAGCACTTAAGCGACCGTAGAATGGAAAAAGTGGAATTCTATTACCTGTTCACCTTGAAACATGCATTCTAATTGGAAACAGGTTCTATGACTTCAAGGTTCATCCGGGAACGTCGTTTTGGGCATACAAGATATTAGTACGACAAAAATGTGAGTTATGTCGCTCAAATGTTTGGAAGGTTGTGATGATATCGAATTCGCCCAGTTTTTCTGTATGAATCTCTCTCTGTGGTATGTGCTTTTGCTTTTTTTATGATATTTATTTTTTTGACAATCGTAAGAGATCGAAAGGTGGCGGCCGTCCCGGCGTTGGAAAGACCTTGACATCTTGAGAAATGGTACAGAAATGCCAGTTGCCTGAAAGACCCCCTTTGAAACGAGGGGCTTCCCTGGCCCTATTCTGATGCTTATTTTCGGCTCGACTTTAATTTAGAATGAAACCATTGCTGGGGCACTCACTGACATAGTAAGCCGATAATGCGACTAAGACTAAGAACTGGGAGGAGCAGCCGTTTCATAGAAGCCAGCGAGAATCGAATTTTGCTTCGATTTCTGGTGACATTTCCGTTTGCGGCCACGACTCTGATCTTGGTCATGAACTGAGAGCCTGGGGTGAATTGAACAATATACGTAGTGTAGTACAGTATGTATTCCTTTTGGGGTATTTAAATTAAAATTTGAACCTGTATTTGTATCTGTTTTCAAACTGTATAGGCTAAGATTTTGTTTTAGTTCATGAATGATTCAAAGATGGTTTAATAGATCTAAAACGTGGTGTCTCTTATATAACTGTTAAACGTCCTTTATTGTATTACGTGGTGGTTAAAAAAAAGCACTAAGAAGAACGATACAGTTCACCCTGACTTTATAATGTATGTTTGTGGTACGTGTGTTTTGTGACGGGAAAATGAAGTCTATTATATAGTTTTTTATTGACAGTGAAATTCATTGACCAAATATTTTTCTTGTTTGTCATTGGCTGCCTAAAACAATCCGGAATCAGATGCACGGCTTGAATTGCTCTAAAATTTGAGTGTGTATTTTCAGATCAGTAAAGCACGCTCAGCTGTCAGTGGATCGGTTTTGTTGTAGATCAGGCAAACTGATAAGCATCGGTAGCATTTGGTCCCAGTTTAACCTTTTAAGATACTTGACGCAATTTTTTCACAAGGGGGTTAATTAGGGGAACACATCAGTCTTTCTTACGATAACTAATCATCGGCTGGTGAAGTTTTATTATCTATAATTTGTAGGGTGAAAAATGATAAGGAATACCGGAAGAAAAGAAAATAATGTGGTTGTTCTAAAATAACTATTGTTCTGTCTTCAATGCCTAACATTGTTATATAACACAATGATTATCTCTTTGATATTTTATAATATAATATAATATAATAACCAGTTTCTGAGATTGCCCTTTTGATTTATTAGAGATTTAAAGCAGTAAAATAACAGAACCTGTCATCAAGAGAACTGAGTTTGTGGGGGCAAAGCGATTCCTCAGGCCAAGGTAGGGGTTACCTCACTAAGTAAATAATGTCTTATTTTATATCAGGTCCAAGCTTTATATTGCCTAAAAATTCAGTGCGCTTATACAATATAGACAGTACAAAAATACCAGCTGATTAAAGGGAAGATTTTATAGGCACACTCAAGACATCGCTGAAATAATAATTGTAAAAATAATCCTGACACTATGCAGTCAAATCCTATAAGTCTAGCGATCGTTCATGCTAACGGCATTGAATAGTATTTCCAGTAAGAAAGGCAGAAGGAATATTATAATATGATGCTCACAGAGAGACTATTGATGTAAATTTTCCTTCCAAACCCTGATGGTAGAATTATGTGTATATGAAATATTGGATGAACTTATAGTGCATCAGTCATGAAAAAAGCCCTATTTTCATCTTAGAAATACCAAGAGTGACGATGTCTGGACACAAAAAATACCATTCGAACTCAGTCTGCGAGAAAGACTAAGCTATAAAAATAGTTATTTGAGTTATATCTTTAATGCACTTGTGCTTTGTTGACGAATCTTAATTCTTCAGCTTCCGGGCGTTTGTTTAGGTGATGATTTGCAAGTTTCTGAATAAGATTGCTAGGTCACTATGTAAGAAGTGAATCGAGCTAATGCTTTTATCTTTCTTTAGCATACATTATATACGTCTTGTATATTTTTCTAGATCCCTTAGAAATATGGAAAAGGATATGCCTTCGTTATATGTATGTTAAAATTTATAGGCGCATTCAAATAAAGCGGATAGAACTGTAGCTGTTTACTTTTTGTAAGTGCTGGAAGAACGTGACCAAATTATCCCCACCAACTCGGTTGTCAGTGAACCCTCGTTGCTGCACGCGCCAAGCCCAGTCGCTGGGTGATATGAAGGCGAGAAAAAATGAAAAACCCGTCTGCCCGGGAGCTCACCTTATCCTATTCCTCTTGAGATAATGTTAGTTCGTTTTTGCCTCACTTTTACCCGTTAGGCAGTCCGCTACCCCGCTACCCGCTAACAACCAGGCGCATTTATTGCCATGCCCTCAGGGGACACGGCTTAATGTTTAAAGAAACATCAGCTCATTGGAATTTTGGTTGTTTGTCTCTTAAAGTATTTATAATCCGTGAATAATCAAGTAGCCGGTTCTTATTGACTCGGTGGGTGGTTGTATGGCTTTTGTGTAATGGGTGTGCAAAGAAGCCCTTAATTGTTGCTGAAGGATATCCAGTAAAAAAGTAAAATCTTGGCTATTCTGGTGGTCTTTTTTTATGGCAAGATATTTCTCCAGTTCGGTTATTATCTTGTTGACAATTTCTATGCCAACAGAACCCTCCGTGTAGCTTGGGTTGTTCTAATGGGCATTGTATTTTTTTTTAGTGAACATATTGTGATTATAGTTAGAGGAAATATATATGAAATTCTCTCTCTCTCTCTCTCTCTCTCTCTCTCTCTTCTCTCTCTCTCTCTCTCTCTCTCTGGTTTGGTAGTTTAAAATGTGTGAAAAGAATAGAGATTATTGCCGAAAATGATTATATCGCGCGTCACAAAGAACTCTGAAAAATCTAGAATCTAAAGTATTGTATTACAAGAAAATGGATGCAGATCTATACTGGAATTCCACTGTCCGTTAACTGTTTATGATAGTTTGCTATGAATTGGGAATGCAGTATTCAACCTCTCAATTGCCCCATCTCATTTCCCTTAAATTTCAGATGTTAGCAAATGTGAATTGGAAGGAAAGCGATTCATTTTCACTGAGCATAGCAAATAAGGAGAAATTTACGCACGTTGTCAGTAATTTACTATGCATTTCAGAGGCCATGGCTTAGTGTTTTTCGTAAACAACTTATAAACCGACTTAAGGATTTCCATGCTACTCAGCACGGAGTGTTTCAAACCTCGTCCTTGTTTTCGGAAGTACTGTGCATCGCCATATGTTTCATTAACTTCTTACTAAAGAAAATGAGGTTAAATCTGCGCTTACCCACCCAACCATCTGCAAAAGTGATGACGTGTATTAATGACGTCGGTATCGCGTATCCTGCACTTGTTTGTTTACTTGTTTGGTTTTATGTAGTGCAGGGTTCCAAAAGGATGATTCCCTCTCTGGCGGGCCCTTGTACGGTTTCTAAGTAAGTCACTTCTTATATTGTATGATTGTCTTTAGTGTTTTCTTGTCAGTATCGTAGCTACTGCAGAATAGGAGTCTTGAGTTCTTTTTTAAATTTGCTTTCCTCTTGTATGATCCTCACTTCCGGTGGTATTTTGTTGTATTGTCTTGGTGAGCAATGTTCAAATGCTCTCTCACATGACCTACTATTTGTTCAGGTTCAAACAACCTATATGCTTCGCTTGCATGTCTGGTTATAATATTCACATCTGGTCTAAAAAAGTTTAAACATTTACTCAGATGTGTTGGTACATCATATTTTAGTGTTTTAAAGACCGTAAGAAGTATTTTGTATCCTATTCTTGCTTTTACAGAGAGCCGATGTAGCTCAGTTAGTGCTGGGGATAATATGCCTCGGTAACGTAAACCTTTTTATTAATGTGACGGCTCTATTTTGTACTCCTTGCAATTTTCTTATTAGTTAGTTAGGAAGACCGTAATATACTATAAAGTTGGAGTGGTCAAGCCTCGAAAGTATGTGATTACAAATTGCTGTTTTCAGAAAATCTTCTTTTAAATATTTCCTAATGAATGCTATGTTTCTGATATGATTTACAGGTTTTTACAATATGAATTACGTATATGGTTTTTCACTGACAATTTATTATCGATAAATACTCCTAAGTTCCTCACTGCTACTACAATGTTTATGAAGGACGAGCCAATAGTTATTCTTTTGAGGTGTTCGTATTTTCGTCGTTCACTATCAGATCCAGATAGCATACACTCAGTTTTGTCGTCACTGAGTTTTAGTTTTTTCGCCGACATCCATTTTTTTATGTTTCATTATTGCATCAGTTTTACTAATGGTATCTTCTACCATTTCAAGAGGAAAATAGAACCGAGTAATCATCCGCCTACAGTTTATACCTAACTTGTGCTTGTTTAGAATTCTAGATGATTAAAATGTGTAAATGCCAAATAGCAGTGGACCCAGGACGCTGCCTTGGGACATTCCTCTAGTTAGGCTTTTCTTTTCTGATATCACATTTTATGTAGCTTTTTCGAAGCATTTTCTTTTGTACTATTTGAGTACTTCATCTTCAGTACCTACTGCTCTCAGGTCTTCAAACAGCAGGTAGTGGTCAACTGTGTCAAACGCTGCAGAATACCCCATTTTCCACTTGCCGTAATTTTTATCATATTTGTAATTGGCTGAATGTAGTTTCTGTTGAATGTTTTTTTTGTAAGCTGTCTGATCATAAGGTTTAATGTTAAGCTGTTTGAAGTGTTTCCGTGTTTGTTCGTGAACTATTTTATCAAATGATTGTTGACTTATGGTTAAATATCATTTTACCTATCCTTCGCAACACGAAATAAAGCAAATTGATAAGTTGTTGATATATGATTTTGTAAAGTAATTACTATGTTTTAATCTATAGGTAAAGAGGATGGCTCTGTGTCACACATGCGTCATAAAGCACCACTTGTTCGAAACAGTCTCAGTAAGGAAAGAAGTTGGTCTTTTTTCTAAGATTAAACGGCTTAATTACGCACATCTGTGAATTCAGTGTACTACCATAAATTAGGGCAATGTTAGAAACACTCAATGCTTTAGTAGCATGGAAATCCATAGGTCGGTTTAAAAGTTGTTCACGAAAAACACTATTTCATGGTTAATTTTATTCTAAAAATTCAAGTGTGGAACCATCATGAATTGTTAGGTCATTTATGATTGCTATATTCAAAATGGATGCAGCTGGTCTAGTGTCTGAGGAAGCAAGAATGCCCATAATATTTCATGCAGTTGTAGGGTTTAACATTTCAAGCTTTGTTAGCCACAGGAGCTTATACATGCACCGAGGAAGCCGTAATTGGGGTCAAATGGTGGTGTTCACACCAAGACTACCTGTGCCATGTAGAAGGAGCTAGCGGAAGGCATCTGATGCAAATAAAAAAAGTTGCATAGCTGTCTTTGACTATGGAGGTTAATGATGGGCAACTTTTCTTGTGATATATTAAAGGTTTTGGCAGGTACTGTTATCTACAATAACTGAAATAGGGATGCAGTATGGAATAGCTATCAATTCCCGTTGGATAGAACCAATAACTGTGCAGTGACAATAAAGATATATAAGGCTTGTGATAAAGTACGTAGCTGATGTTTTAAACAGTTGTGTAAATATGATTGCTTATAAGGCATATATGTTTTCATGGGAGAAAAATGAAAGTGTACTATAAAACAGGATGTACTAGACTGCTGTCATTGTACCTTTAAGGCCGCAACTAATGTTCAGTTATACCTGCACAGTGATGCTTGCACAGTTGGCCTGTGCAGTCAAAACTGAACTCACCAATGTTCAGTTTCCAATGTTCAGTTATATCTGCACAGTTATGCCTGTGCAGGCAAAACTAAACATTAGTGGGTTCAGTTTTGACTGCACAGGCATAACTGCACAGGTATAACCGAACATTAGTATAACTGAGTGGGTTCAGTTTTGCCTGCACAAGCATAATTGCGAAGGTATAACCGAACATTAGTTTAGCTGAGCATTTGTGGCGGCCTCCATTAATATAGGCAGTCCCCGGCTTACGACGTTCAGAGGTTACGGCACTTTTCGATTATATTAATCAGAAATTATTTCCAGGTTTATGACTCTGATCTGGCAGAAGAAATATAACTCTAAAAATGCAAAATAATCAATATTTGAAGTTTTTTTTAATGAAAAATGCAGTAAAGATGCAGTTTACATAGTTTTTAACGCAGCCAAAGCATTAGAAGTAAGGTTTTCTTAGGATTTTTGATGATTTTCCAGCTTACGACGGTTTTTGGCTTATGAAGCGTCTCAAGAATGGAACCCCCGTCGTAAGCCGGGGACTACCAGGAAATACTGCAATTTTACCAGGAAACGTCATTGTCCAGAAGGAGCTATCTACGTGCCATGGTCCATTGCATGGTCCGTTGTCTTTCCTAATCTTTGTTGAGAAGGTGGGTCTAGTTGATCATGATATGAAAGGAAGATTCTGATGAACTTTAAACTTTTGCATCATAAGATAATGTAAGATCGGACAGAAGTCATCCAAATTGAACTAGTCTGTGCATCTTTATAGAATTTTCAAGTTTAACTGGCATTCATGTTTATGATCATGACTTTTCAGTATCTTCCAAGGGTGTACAGACTGCTAATGAGCAACAGAGGCAAGGGTCAGGTCAATATCCTGTCATACAGTGTCATAGAGACAGAACATACACACATGATCAGCACTCAAGTACCTTTTTCACTCATATTAGAACCTGGGAAAAGCAGGCAGATGACGTCTTATGATACAACTGGTGTATCTAAGATGTTCCCAAACCTATTAGACCTCTCTCTCAAATGATAAGGTCATGTTGCCAGTGAAAATCTATCAAACCCCAACTAAAGCTTAAACTTTGGATCACCGTAGTGGAAAGTCCAGGTGATACCAGTGAGCATCTATGACCGTTGCTTATGTTATACAAGTAGCAGTTCTAAACAAATAAGCATAGTAAATGTATTTTAACTAAATATTTCTTCAGTATCATATTACTTGTTTATCCATTGCTGATACAAAGATTTATCACATAACAGTTGTTTCTGGCAACCATATGAAAAGGGCTACTACAGGCAACACTTAAATTCATTATGGTTCCTCATCAGTGTTGCAGTCGAGTCCATAAATCCTAAGACCAAGAAAGAGTCCAAGTTTGCACCATCCAAGTCTGAGAGCAAGTCGAAGTCCAGACTGTCCACATTCATCCTCAAGATTCAGTACCTGAATTTGTGCCTGATTGGCATCATACATTCAGCATCCAGATTTTACATTTATACCACAGTCAATTATTCAATCAGTCAGTCTGTCAGTGGGTCATTAACATGAACAAATTTTACCATAATAATCAAATGCATTTAATTGGAGTACGGTAGTTAATTTTATCTCGGCGCTTAAAGATAAGAACAAATTATAGCCTTGTAGTACATTTTCATTCTTCATACTAATAACTAAAGAGTAACTAGTTATGTGAAAGTACTTATTACTCTTATTGAGTGGTTTCTTACAAAGATGTTTGCACTCCCGTTTCGAGACTGGTCGTTCAGAATCCATGTATGCAGCCGTGCTATACATCTGGATATATTTTTTTTTGGTAATAGCTTAGATTTTAATCTTAAAGTGTTGAAGCAACTAGGTGAAACTTGCAAATGAGTTTTAAAATGTAAAAACCATGCTAAATCGACACCATATAAAAAAGATTCTTTGGGAAATTGTAAATTAGGATTATATTTGAATGGTTTAGTAGTATATGGAGGGTCTTGGTATTTGGAGTAAAGCATTGGAGTAAAGCATTGGACTAAACTATTGAAGGTGGCCGGTTCGAATCTTGCTCCAGTTGATAAAATCGATTAACAGATCAGGAATTTATGTTATTATATGATCCTTTTCGTCTTTATTGCCTTCCTCCAACCTTAATATCATCACTTTCGTCTCTATGTTCTATATGGATTTCTGATTGAAATTGTATTTTCGCGCGCGAGCGCGCGCGTGTGTGTGAGAGGAGAGCACACGCGCGCGGGTGTGTGTGTGTGTGTGAGAGAGAGAGAGAGAGGTTGACTGATTTACTTTGTTGACCAAACGTCACGACAATGGTCGTGAATGCCTGAGCGAGAGAGAGAGAGAGAGATTAACTGACTGATTACTCTTAGGTAGCGTTACAACAATGATCGTCGATGCAGACAAAGAAACCGATTGACCGACTGAATGCTATGGACCAACATGGCAGAAATGGTTCTCGAGGCAGACAAAGGAATAAGGGAAGCTAAGTTGAAGTACGCGAGAGTGTTTGTGGGAATGAAGGACGAATCATGACATTAACTTCATTAACTTATTTGATAATACATCAAATAAGTTAGCCATTACTGTAATTTGTATAATTGTCTACATCCATAGCTAAGTTTTGATTGTAATTGTTTAATTTGAACGTTGTTTCAGCTGGTTTTAAAAATGACACATAGACTACAAGATGAAGAAGAATCAAGAGCTTAAGTTTTAATCATATAAAAATTGCTTAGATGTGACTATAAATTGTAATTATGTCTTTTTGGTATCATGGCCGGTAGTCCTGGTGCTTTAAGCGTAATAATGGTAACGTTATGTTAGAAAACCTTATAATTAGATGCTATTGACGCTACTCAACACTTTCCGGATGCACTAAAGAGAAGTGGAGTTTATTATATAAAAAATTAGTAGTAACCCAGTCTCCTTGTGCGTACAGTGATGGCCACTAGAAGCATTTATACCTTGTAAAATCAATATCCCCTAATTTATTATATTATTAAGGTACTACACACCTTATAACTTCTTGCAACAGGAAGGCATACACGCTGAGAATTGAAAACCTTTCATTTGTATGTTGAAAATGCGTATGCATAAAGTGGCCTCCTCAAACTGGCCTTGGCCAATTCAGTGAGATCAGAATACATGAGACCATACCACTCTCTCTTTAAGACCGAGGTCAAGCGCGGCCTCCTATAAGGCCAAGGTTAGGAGAGCCTGGTCTCAAGACCGGCCTCCAGATTGTCCATACCTTGGTCTGTACTATTCCATATTCAGTCATTGTTTTGGAATACATTGGTAAAGTGTACCAATTCTCTCTCTGTCTCTCTCTCTCTCTCTCTCTCTCTCTCTCTCTCTCTCTCAATGTATTTTGAATTCAAATTAAAAACTTTATTCATATGAATACTATTAGTAAACATATAAGAAAATATAAGTATTGGTAAAAATAACTTATCTCCTGGATCTTTCGACCTGATAAAATCGGCTAACACACACGTAATCTAAAATTTCTTTCAGCTTTACAAGGCTTAATTAAGTGACATGAACTAAAATTTTCCCTACATTCAACAAATACGTTTATTACTGAGACTTTCCATTCCTCTCCTGAGATCAATAATCTATGTAATTTCCGTTTAATGTCATTTTTTCCTTATGTACATAAGATAATTAATATTTACACCTAAAACTTCTGACATAAAAGAAAGGGTTTTATATAAACATTAGAGATTCTCTGTTGACACAACAAGTTCTAAATTAAAACGACATGATTGTAAAAGAATGATGATACCCACTTAAGAAAAATCTGTGCATCCTACTTATGGCGTCGAAGTTGACATTAATGGTGAGATTAAACTACTATAGTGTACACCTGCTGGGGCGCACCCTCAAACCTCTGTCCAGATCTCCCACGTCAGTTGTCTGCAAAATATCTAAATTAGATCCGTTTAAAATAGTACAATTCGTATTAAAAATTTCGATTCTTGCGTCGACCAATAAAAAATGAAACATATAATGACATTTGTTTTCGCGTTAATATCGGAGACTATAAGTTTTTCATCAAATAGAAATCTTGTGTTAGACATAATGTGACTAAAATGCCTCACCTTATTAACTATTTTGGTAGTCTTCTTGCGTAACTTAAGTTGTATATCAAGACTAGAGCCAAATATAATCGTTGCCCATATATTGAGCTGAGGCAGATTGCGGATTTGAAGTCTTTCAAAAAGAAACTTGTAATCTTTTTGTTTAATCAATGGTATGATATGGAAGATCAAAAAAGTGAAATTGGAATTTGCATTGTGATCGACATATATCAAGATGTATAAACTGTTAATTTGACAATATAGGACCTGCGAGCGCTTTGAACACGGGGCAGGATCTGGATAAGCCGTCGACATGTAACAAGGAAGTAAGTCTATGAAAGTCCAAAATCAGCGCCAAACTTTTCACATTCGTCAAGTAAATACTGCTTTGGTCTAAGAGTTGGTGCGAATTAAATGACATCATTTGCATAATTAAAAGTACATGAACACTTATTTCCCATGTAGCATCTAACTCCAACCGCAGTAACGCCATTAATAAGGTTATCTATGTCAGGAGTAAAAAGAATAGATGACATGACTCCTTGCATAACCCCTTTTCTTACAGCAAATTTGTCAAGAGTATGAATGGTTCCATTTAACCAGCCCCGCTATACGCGAATACAGAGTTACCAGAAGTCTTATAATAACAAGGGAACACAGACTACGATATATTACAATTTTGAATAGCTTATCGCACTTCATCATATGAAATGCCTACGAACAGTCGACCAGAGTAGCTATCACACTAGAACTCTGCAGGAAACCTAATATTCAAAGGTTTCCATCACGGTGAATGTACGAAGTCCTTTTTCTAAGCAAAGCTGATAGTCGCAGGATTTAAATATATCTTCAAAATAATAAGCATCTAGTCTAAGATTTTACAAAAACTGTTCAACGCAATTGCTCTATTATTTTTAGAATTTGGTAGTAGTTTCTTTTATTTTTAACTACGGGTGACTAATGGGTTGGTTTGGAAGGTGTGTGAAAAATATACATATAGGTAATGTTCGTGCTTTTATATAGGAGAGATATTTTTTAGTGTGGAGTTAAAATCATCTCATGATACATCTGATTTAAGAGAAAACAAGTAATAAATGCGCCGAATCGAGTTTTTTGTACATCGCACGCTCATGGCTAACTTTAACTGTAAATAAAATCAAAACTACTGAGGCTGGAGAGCTGCAGTTTGGTATGTTTAATGAGTGGAGGGTGGATGATCAACATATCAATTTGCAGCCCTCTAGCCTCAGCAGTTTTGAAGCCCTGAGGGCTGACAGTCAAAGCCATCTCAATGAAATGCGCTAGGACATGAGTAATAAGGGTAGATATGAGAAGTTTACAAGTCAGACGTGGTCTCATAATTGATTGTACACTACTTACTAAGATAGGGCTGCATAGCAGTATAAACTTGAGTGCATATGCTGAAGTAGGGAAATTTGGCGGAGGATAATAGTTTAAGTACTAGGCGTAGATGATGTATAAGTAATATGAGTCGGTTTATGGTATTGCATTGGTAAGAAAGTATGGCAGATGTGTAGTTATTATTATTATTATTATTATTTATATACTATTCAGGAAGATGTAGACTGGAAAATTCAGGAAATTATTTAGTTCAGAGAAAATTTGAGGTAAAGAGCATTTTTTAGGGTAGGCCTAGTTAAAATCCCCTAGAATGAGTAGAGTCAAATGAAGGTTCGGAGAGAGTGATGAAATATTGGGCAAGGAATTGCGGGATGAGAATGGCTGTGATGCAAGTGAGAATATAAAAGTCATGGTCAGATAGGTATGGAAGAAGTAGATTTGGGATGCATGAAGCCTTAGTCTCATTTTTTCCAGTTTTCTTATTGAATGTAGATTATTGTTTTACTCTTTTGTTTATACCGTAACTAAGAGTTTTTATGGATTTTGTTTAATTCCATGGCAATTCTGCCTTAACCAAATAATAATTTAATTTATTATACAAACATTGGTTCAGATATTTTGATTCCAAGAAAAACTTAAACCTAAAATAGTTATTAGTTCAACTACCTCCGCCTTATAACAGTGAGCATAGATGCTTTCCTATAAAAAAGGGTATCAACACTTATCTTGAATCATCAGGTAGACAACATTCTTGGTATTTACTGCTTGGATAAGTACCTAAAGATTTGTTATAGCTTACAGGGTGGTTTCTGTGTTTTGGGAGTTAGCCATATGCTAAGGCTGTATTTAATATTCTTTGTGTTCTTTTAGCAGAATTTGTCGTACATTAAGGAACATGGATTTCATATTATTGACCAAACGCTTCAAAAATATTATTGGTGAAGGGTAAGAATTTCATCCTACAAAATATTTCTTCGTTGACGAGGTGGTTACGTGCTCCACTACCGATTCGGCAGTCTCGAGTTCGATTCCCCACTCTGCCAACGTGGAATCAGAGGGATTTATTTCTGGGGATTAGAAATTCATTTCTCGATATAATGTGGTTCGGATCCCACAATAAGCTGTAGATCCCGTTGCGAGGTAACCAGTATGGTTCCTAGCCATGTAAAAAATATCTAATCCTTCGGGCCAGCACTAGGAGAGCTGTTCATTAGCTCAGTGGTCTTGTAACATTTTTCATCCTACATACGTATTTATTATCCCTGGCTCATGGATGGCTGCATTCGGCCGTCCAATTTTCCGGCTTCACGATTTCATTTTTCATGAGCAGAACGAAGTGATGGTTTCATTCCAGCAATTGGAGTGATAGTTCAGCAGATGACTTAGCCTAATTGTCTATTAGCAAGCTCTAAGTTTTTTTTTTGACGAATACAGATGATTCTGGTGATGTCTTCTACTTTGCTCTTTATATATAAAAATTTTGAAGCCATCAGCAATAAATTTTGAAGCATCACATTTGCTTTTGCATAGTGCTTCCAATTAGCTTCGTGAGATCCATTTTCAACAGCTGAAAGTAAGAACCTAAGGGCATACACTTAGCTCATATTCATACTTTGGATAATATCAGGAATGCAAATTTTCAAGAACGTACTTGATAAAGATATAACCTGCAGGTAAACCAAGTTCGCGGCTGTGGGTAAGTAAGCTGTGCAAAACATTTTCATTCGAGAACTCTTTCAGAAACAGTCTTCCAGCCATAGCCATCAGTCATATTTTTTGCTTCCGTTTTGTCCAGCTTCTGATCGAGCGTTTTTTACTGATAGTAATTTTCTACCTGAATAACTGACGTGTCAGATTACGCACCTATTAGGAGGGATGGTTGTACGGTCAGCTACCATTGGCCACCAGACATCTGCCAACCTGTAATTTCATTCCTGCTGTATATAATGTAATATATAATCTAATATAGTTTAATTATATAATATAAGCAAGTGTAATCATGGCGTAAAAAATGACAAAAGTTAAAATAGGTTCTTGGTTATTGTCATTGCCCTTATTGTTAATGATTCTAGGCAAAGCTGAATATTTCACCATGTCTTTACCCGTACTGGGATTGAAAATGATAACTTGTGTTTTAATGAACCTAGTTTCAGATATGCATGGTTGTATGCAGAGCATCGAATATCATGGTACTATTAAGCTTTTCTCTGCAGTGGGTAACGTAAATAGCTAGCAATAAATTGTGTATATCTTTGTGGTAATTTGTTGAAATTTTGTATGGTGTAAAAATGAGTACATCTCTATTAATATTACGTGTCATTTTACTGTTTTTAGTTTTTTTTTTTTAACAAAATGCGTTAGATTGAAACTGTTCGAATTTAAAACTACACCTAAGGGAACATCTTATTGTGACTGATTAAACCAGTAAAGAACATAAATATTATTCCCTATGTTGAAAAACTTTATTTTCCTTTCATTTTTTTTTCAGATTTAATTGCGCGGTAGCTTGTGTAGATAACTTTCACACACACACACACACGCACACACACACACACACACACGTACACACACACACACACACGTTTTCGCGCCCTGGTCCAGGCAAGTCTATTATCGAGAAAAAATTCTCCATCGGTTAAGCATATATGAAAATATATTAATTCCGAGGTAGAGCGAATTAGATATTAAAGGACATTGTAGCTCGATATATATATATATATATATATTTATATTATATATATATATATATATATATATATATATCCTTAATTGGTAGTCCATCCGTGTACGGTAAGAAACAGTTTATTTCCTAGTATTTTATTCCTCATGAAGAGATCTTTAAAGCTATACTAAAAGCTTTTTGTGTTTGGCTAATTTGAAGTTAAACGTAAAGTAGCACGTAGGCTACGGCACAGCCCCAGGTTTTAGAGAACATTGGGTGTTTGGTCACTGACTACCACTAGACAAAGGATTGTGCGACCTCTGAAATTAATCAGTTGAAGCAGGGTTGCCGAACGACTTTTACAAAACTTTCATATATATTTTGGTATTTATACACACACACACACACACACACACACACACACACACACACACACACATATATATATATATATATATATATATATATATATATATATTTATATATATAAAATTTCCTATTACTATTTTTTGGACATACATAATTTGCTCTCACGTGCAAAATGTGGTTGTTAAAACACCTGTACAGAGGCTTGCAAATGAAAGTGAGAGGTCTGAAGGGGCAATAAAATGTGTGATTCCTGTGGATTGTCTCACATCAGGGGGCAACTTTCGATTTAGGTACAGGAGGCTACACTGAGTCTTCTCTAAGTAGCAACGAGTCAAGCAACCTTTCTCACACACACACACATATGTGTATATATATTAGATATGTTATATATATTTACACATGTTCATATATATATTTACTATTATGTAATGAATAATCTTACAGTACACATAATATATATTTGTTGTACACTGATGAGGTGTATCAAGAATTCATGAAAGCGATAGGTACCATTGCTTTTCATTTTTTCCTGCTGGCTCTTTAAATTAAATAACCAGGTGCCATCGATTAACTGTACTTTAGTATTTGAAAACACAATTGCCTACCTTTCTTAGATGTTTTGATGCATAGAGAACCATTTCAATGTAAATTCAGTATTTATAGGAAACCAACCAACAACTTGACTTGTGTCCAATTTTATCAGGCCACCATCTTATTATCATAATATCAATTTTTACTTCTATGTTTTTAGGAGCATTGCGCATTGTCAGCCCCCAATATTTGGAACAAGAAATTGAATACGTAAGACAAATAGGGAAAGATTTGTGTTAGCCTTCACATTTAAAGCCCACAAAAAGGTTTACAGTTTAAGTAACACGGAGAAAGAAACTTCTAAGAACATTTTCTGCTCGCCTTATTTTAACGGTTTTGAAACCATAAAATCATTGTTTAAATCTTTTAAGGTTCAACCTCGTTTTTTCTTATAATAACACACGAAAAGGAATGTTAATAAAAAATGGCTCCAGGGAAAGCAACAACATGATAGGTATATAAAATTCCACGTATGGACTGCACTTCCTTTTATGTTGCTCAGTCTAGCAAGGGCTTAGAAGTAGGACTCAGACAGGATAAATATTCTGTCAAAACTGGGCAAACATCCAGTGCAATATTCATTCATTTAAGTGAAAACAACCACTGGATAAATTGCATTGGCAGTTCAGTAATTACAGGATCAAAGATGTCTTATCACGAAATCTTTTAGAATCGGCCATTATACAACTTACTTCCCATTGTAATTTCAATAGCAGTCGTAGCCTGTTTCATTTAGACCCTTGCATTTGTAAAAAGTTTAAGAATGACCTCAAAGATACACTCACAGACTTAAATACAAATTAGCTGCCTTATAGATATTTTCTTTATATATGTATGTTTAATACTATATGTATGTTTAATACTATATGTTTTGTGAATACATTTATCTTGTGAAAAAACTTTTTTGTTTACCAAGGTTTGAATGGGGTCAATTGCCGCCCTGTATAATCCTTTAATTGTCTTGTCCCTGTGTCGGAGCAGTTGGACTTAATCTTTTTGTAAACCTCTTAAATTGTACCCATGTTTCGTTTGGGAAGGTTACTAATTCTCCAGGTGTGTTGGATCCTAGGTACTTATTTCTTTTATAATCCCTATCTGTCACTTATACGACCTTTCTTTGTTCACTGGGTTTCTCATGTACGTCATTCTGCTCAGTAAAGGACCTTTGAGTCGAAAGATCTCGCAGCGCCCCAGTGTTTCACTTTCCTTCGTGGCTTCTACCTTTATATATATATATATATCTATATAATATATATATATATATATATATATATATGTATATATATATATATATATATATATATATAATATATATATACTATGTAGGTATATATAGTATAATATATATATAGAATAAATCTAATATGGCATTTTTTACCAGATACAAATGTAAATGTAGTAGCCACAATGACCCCTTAACTCTCAAATTCTTTGTTCTCTCTCTCTCTCTCTCTCTCTGACGCGTATCTAAAAAGAGCAAAGAATTTGAGAAGTTAAGTGGGCATTTTGGCTATTACATTTACATACATACATACAGAGAGAGAGAGAGAGAGAGCACACTACACTTCACTAAGGCCTATATCGTGACATTCACTACCTCCTACTTTGCTTTTGAAGTATATCATTACGGCGATGCGGACAATAGATTCTGAGACCAAATTATAAATAATTGTCCTATACATATTATGTATAGGTATGACTTATGTATATGTATAATATATATGTATGTATATATAAATATATGTATAAATAGTATATATATATACACACACGTATGAATATGTAAGTGAAGAATAGATTGATAAAAATGTACGCACCCTTTTTCCGGCTGTGCCTTTTTTGTGTGTGAACAATAGCGAGTAAGCTACATGTTTTCAGTGTCTTCGCTATTTATTTATCTTGGGATCCATCTCTGTCCGGCGCATAGCTCAGCCTTCGTGGCAGCGTTGCCATTTGCACTTGCGCGTCAGTGTAGCAAATTGGGTTTCATTGAAGGTGTCGGTTTTTATATTATCGCTGTTTTGCGTGACTTTTGCACCTCATATCCGTCATGTAGGGAGTGCCGGTAGGACGCATGATTGGACATTTCTTTGCATTAAAGTTGTTTGTGATTTCGGCTATTAAATTGGTCGTTATGTTTATCCATGGAAAAAGGAACTCATTTTCGTAATATAATATATATATATATATATATATATATATTATATATATATATATATATATATATACTATATATATATATATATATATATATATATATATATATATTATAGCTAGCTCAGCCTTTTAAATTTGAAAGTGCTTTCTCCCTGGCTGTAACATTTATATGTAGCCATCATACACACACACACACACACACACACACACACATATATATATATATATATATATATATATATTATATATATATATATATGTAGCTCATGTGTATATATATATATATATATATATAGATATATATGTAGCCGTCATGTGTAATATATATATATATATATATATAATATATATATTATATATATATAATATATATATATATTATATAACATTTTGTGTGTCTATATATATGTATATATTAATTATATATTTTGTATATATATATATATATATATATATATATATATATATATATGTATGTATGTATGTATGTATATATATACATATAGATAGGGGCATCGCATAAAGCGTGGAGACACTTACGTTACTCTTTAAACAGACAGACTCTTACTTATAAAAACAAAACACTAAAGACAACCAGTTTTCCTTTTTTAAACTGTAAAAGGTAAAACTATAAATGTTCGAGCCGACTTCACCATGTAATAGAATTATGCAAACGAGACGAATTGGGTGGCAGAAGAATGCAAGGAGCGATCAATGCCTGTAAGCCAGAGGGCGAAGACCATATGCCACTCAATGGGTGTTGGGTTCCAGCGGAAAACTGGCAAAGATGTAGGGGAGTTGATGCGATCTGACTGTATGCACCTGAGAGACCAGCTGTTTGAGTTGGAACAATTTAAGAATATTCAGTGATGCTGACCTGGAGCCTTCCTGGTGATTCTGAAATCTTCCTAGTGTTGTATTTGCATTCTTTTGGTCTCGTCCATAATATTTGAAAATTTAGTTTCGATCATTCCACACCTGTTCGGTAGCTCATGGCATGATGATAATCATCATTGACCTTCATCTGCATAGGGGTGTTTCTGCGAAAGTCCTATGTCTCATGTAGGTCAGGTAAGGTGGCAAATAATTGCGGAGGTCATTAAGCTTCTTTTGCGGTTTAAATGAAAACTAAGTTACCACAGAATTGGCTTCAAATGATGATGGCAACAGCTTTTGTTGATTAGTTAATAATTTGATGTACATCCCAATAAAAATATTCTTTATGAATAAACGTCATACCAGCCTAAAATGGAACTGTTGGAGATAATCGTATTTGAGGTTTTGGTAGACATTCAAGTATTGTAAAGAGGTTTATAAAGAAATATTCGTGAAGCAACAGCACTTATGGATGGAAGTTATTTCTGTCAGACGTTACAGTGAAACCGAGTAGAGTAGAGGTAAGTAAGTATAAAAAGGATTTAATTTAGTTAAAAAAATTAGTATAGAAATAGTGTGCCTACAGACCTATAAAATTAGGACGCTATAAAATCATTCTCCCAAAAACTAAATGATTATCAGTCCAAAAATGGTCTGTCTGAAAAGGATAGTATTTTCATTTTCATAATCAATTGTAAATTTTATCCTGGGATGTACTCTGTAAGTATATTAAAGAACTTCATCAGCCTGTAGTATGTATTTCCAAAATGACCAGAGCTCTCTGGCGGGGCTGTTTGGGTTCTTCCACTTGTGTTTAATCTTCGCATACCTGCCAAATTTATAACTACAACAGAGATAAAACCATTTCTCCCATTACAGATATCAAATATCATCTTTTCCGTTACGCAGAATTCTAAGTCAATTACATAGGTTCACGACTGATAAAGTTTTTTTTATGCAATAACAAGAAACGGAGTCAGATTTTCTCTCAACATGGCATCTCATTTTGGTGCTGTTGCCACTATTTCAAACAGTTCCACGTGCGTTTAAATTCACGAATAAGCCGCTTAGATTCTCTCCAGGGGGCATTTTCGATGGTCACTGTACATCTCTGGAGGCAGTTTTCCTTTCTACAAATATTTTGATTTCTTAATATCGTAGGTATAGAATAAATTAGTGAGCAAGGAAATATGAAATAAAGCATAACAGCGTAAGTTTGACGAATGAGAAAATAAACAATCGTATACAGACAGATCTCTCTCTCTCTCTCTCTCTCTCTCTCTCTCTCTCTCTCTCTCTCTCTCTCTCTCTCTCTCTCTCTCTGACTAAATAATACATAGGAATATTGCTTGAATACGACATGGCAAAGTTTTGGTCTGACTGAAATGTGAAGTGACTTTGACACCGACTTACAAATCATTCCTGGTCATCTCACAGCCAAGGATAGACAACAACTTCACAGCTGAGAAAAGGCAGTCGTATGCAAAATAAATAGGTATTTTCTAAAGGAAAAGGCGGATGGAGGGCCTCTGTTATCCCATAAAAACGCTCTCGCTCAGACAGCTGTAAGATTTAGAAGAGAGAGATCTAGAGCAGGGCCGAACAGGAAGGAGATTTAAGTACCTGGGAATGAAAAGCCCCTATAATCTTATAATTATAGCATCGGGGTTTCTCCCAAAGACATTCAAAGGTCTGTCACACACGGGTCAGTTGCTGTTTTATGTAAAATTGGCAACAGGGCAGATCTTTAAACGCCACACCAAAGAGCTCTTGTCTCTGTGGCAAGACTATAGTTCCTGTTTTTGAATAGAGAGGATTAGTGGTCGTCCATCGGAGGCAAGAGACAGGTAATTGCTCCATGTTTTTGCGACGGGACATCTCTGTGAAGCATAGTCTCATATCGACTGTATGCCTTCAAAATAGGCACAGCTTATTAAGTGATTTACATAATCCAGAATCAAGTTTAGTAATCTTCCTTTTATTCTTTTTTGCTAGCCCAGTTTAGATAATCGTGTAACTGGCCCTATCAAAGGCTCCCTTTAAGTTTCTGTACCTAATCGTAATATTGTAATTATTTTTGGGATGGATTCATATCACATTACCGTGATTCATATACATACATCGAGCTACAAATGTCCATTAATATCTAATTTGCTTTACCTCGGTGGCGGTGTGGTTTAAAGCTTTACTGTGCGTCCTATATTTGTTGGGTTTGATGGTTCGCGCCCGTGAGCTGGCAAATCTCTTATCGACTAAAAAAAATTCCCCTTCGGTTAACATATATGAAAATATATTAATTCCGAGGATATATATATATATATCTATATATATATATATATATATATATATATATATATATATATATATATATTTATTTCATATTCACGCTATCAAGTTATATTTTTGACGTTTTATAATTCACCATTTCCTGCACCCATTCCTATTTGTGCTGAAATTGGACTTGAAGGGTATCAGAAGTGTCACTGTTCATTTTGGCGACCTCGAAAAATATGGGTAAGACATCTGTCTTTTTCGGTTATTTTTAAACTGACCCCTTCCCACCCTTTTTCACACCCGCCTCCCTATTTGGGTTGAACTTGGACTTGAAGGGTATTGGAAGTATCGCTATTATTCTCGGTGACTTTAAAAACTATGGATTAGACAGTAATATCTGTTGCTGTCAGTTAGTGTTGACTGTGAACATAAATTATAAGCACTTCTGATCATTTCGCCATTGAGATAGACATAGCTGCCAATCAGTATATTCCTATTACCACCATTGCAAAAAAAAGCTATGGCTGAAATCTGGAGCCAGTTGGAATCGTATTATTGAAGCTTGTCAGGCAATTTTCAGATGATATATTAGACCCTGATCCCAAGAAGTTAAACGAAACGCTGATGGATATTTTAAGGAGGTATGTCCCTAGAAAGGTCATGAAATTCAGGACAAATACCCATCCATGGTTTGATGATACAGGTAGACAAGCTTACCATTACAAACCGACCAAATTTAACACGAGACAAAATTGTTCAAGTGAAAATTACAGAATTTTTGTTGGGTCTCGCGGTGCAGCCAAGAGAAATTCCAATGATTCCTTTAAGAGGGAATAGACTGAACTGCTTCATCGAGCTTTTGAAGCAAAGCAATCAGCTAATGATGTCCCTTTCCCTGATACTACTTGTCATCCTGAACCTATTTTTAATATTTGTACATGACTCCAGGGATGTTAAGAAAATTCTGGATAATCTTGATAGCTAGGGTGGAGAAGATCCTGATGGTTTCTGCCCGTTGTTCTTTAAAAAATTTTTTTTCTTGTGTTGTCTCCCAAGAAAGTAGAATGGATAGATATTTATGTTGACGTATTATCTTTGTGGATGAGCGCAAACCTTGCGAAGAGTGGTATATCTGCAAAGTGCAGTAATTACGGGCTAGTTGCTATTACGGGCCAGTTCCTACTCTCCCTGTGCCCTCCAAAGTTGTATTATATGTGGGATCTAAAGGACTAATAGCTGATAGTCAATATGCATATAGAAAGCACTTAGGTACCATTGATGCTCTTTTAGACTTGACATGCCATTTGCAAGAGACCCTGATAAGGGCTTTGAGTGCAGAGTAATTGAATTAGTTTTTAGTGCTGCTTTTGATTTAGTAAATTAGAAGGCATTTATTTATAAACTTCAGAATCTTGGAGTGGCTGGATATTTTTTAGAATTACTTTAGGGTTTCCTTAAAGGTAGGCAGCAACAAGTTGCTGTTGATGGAATCTTCAGTGAACCAAAACCTGTTGTGTGCGGAGTTCCACAGGGTAGTATTCTTGGTCCACTATTATTTGTGCTGTATAAAATAGAGCTGCCCTCAGCCTCTATCGGGGCAGGGACCGGATCAGTGAATGGTTTAGTCGGTGGGGTATGAGGCTGAACTCCAGTAAAACGAAAGCACTACAGATTAGCTGATTTTGTACAGATTTTTACCTCATTCTCCCCCTCAGATGGATGGGTCTTTGCTGAATAAGTCTGAAGCATTATTTATTCTAGGTGTATCTTTTGACTCACATCTTGCTTTTGAGAAATATCTAATGAAGGTGTCTGTATACACACTATTCTGTGTGTGTATACAGAATAGTTGTACACTGTACAGCCTATTCACGTACAGTACTTCAGCTGACAAGGAACTCTTCTAGTTATCAGAATTTTGAGAGTTTGTTTTACTCATATTGGTAAGAGCACTGTAAGAATCAATAAGTAGTTCATGTTTGCAGGGCCGAAATAAAGTTCTAAATAAATGAAACTGAAGGCAGAAATGTCTTGAAGCGTATTTGCTTATTTATGCATAAATGGTTACACTATCCTAAAAGCAACTTTGAATGACAATTTAGTTGTAGGTGTTTTTGAAGTAGAGTGTGTTTGCTTATTTTCAGGGATAGAAGGCTCGGCCTCTCAGATTAAAGATGTTCTTGAATTCCCCACTTTATGGCATCAGACAAAAGAAAATGAGTCGGCATTAAACGAACTTCAGTACGTGGAAGTACTTAGGATTTTCTGATAAGGCCTGAAAGCAGATGGAGTTTCTTGCTCGAGAATTTGTGACCCATCTCTCCAAAACTACGACCATTTATACTATATTTGCAGATAACATTTAAACGAATAGTACTGTCCTGTGACCAGAATCTCTTCATTGTGTGACGACCGGGGCTTTGTAACATTTCAAATGTTTTTGTGTGGTATTTTTTGTATGCTACTCAGTGGTACAAGATTTTGAGTTCGTATGAATTTCACCTTACTATTTGATAGCATAAGTTCGGAAAGGAACATTACGTTTAATAGTGATTTTCGTAACTTATGAATCATTGCCCACAATTACTTGAAAGCACGAGTAAATTTTACTCTTAATTTGTGTAACTATCTGGAATTTATTTCCTGCCCTCAACAGTTTCAGAAATCAACATGACCTCTGTCTTTTTAAAGTCACTTCTCCCTTTTCTCTTCACGACCTGCTATTCCTGATTCATTTTTATTCATGAAGTTCAATTCTCAGTATAAGCAGCATAGTATATCCCTCACTGAATCTTCATTTTCTAGAGTAAAATTGGAATTTGGTTATTTCTTATATAATTTGATCCAGAAGAATTTGACCGAGTGTCGATAAATGAATTTAAAAAAATGAAGGGGAATGAGCGATAAAAATGTGCTACGTAAATAGGAAAATACACATAACGCATGCAGTTATGTCTCTTGCAGAAAATTTTTGTGCTAATCTTTCAAAAGACCATTTGTTCCTCTAACAGGAATAACAATAGAAGACAACAAAGGTGTGCCATTTAATAATAAAGCCAAAAAAAAAAAAAAACCATTGTAAGGGACGCTGATGACAAGTGGGCTGCCTTCGAATTAGGCCTTTAGTGAATCAGCCACTTTAAGAAAGCTGTGACGCGTTCTGACGGACACGTTCTTGAGGTCATGACCTATTGAAGAACTTTAATAGAAGCGGGAGACGTAAATCATGGAGTAGTGTCTTGAGGGAGGGAGGGTGGGAGGAAAGGAGGGAGGGAGGGAGAGTTCTTTCGCTCTCGAATGTTTCATATTTCATACATTTTCATTTAGTACTCTGGAGTCGCTGGTTTTTTCTGTCTAGTTTTTCAAATATATCCTTGTATACAAAGTAACCCGACATCGTATATCTTTGGTGAGAGAGAGAGAGAGAGAGAGAGAGGCTTCTTGCGATATATTTCAATCTATGTAATGGGAAATATATAGTTCGTTTTATACAGCATCTTGCAAAGTAACGCATGTTTATGAAATAATAATTAATTTTCTGGAAGTTTCTTTCTATTAAGATACCACATTTGCCGGCGGGGTTGCTCTTCTTGTCAGTTTTATTTGAAGTTCTCCACAAGGTGGTATGTTGGCAATCAATTTTTGACACATACATTTTATTTACTTCTGTTTCAGGTAGGTCGCTGTATCTGCTCTTAGTAGTACTTGGTATTGAATGTCTTCTCTCCATTGCCGGTTCTGTCACTTCCTTTGACGTAATCCCAGTTCTTGCCCAGGCTACTCGAATGGACAAACGTTTCGTTGCCCTACATTTTTGTTAAAAGACCTAGCGTCGAATGAACATTGTGCAGACAGACATTTGGTTTAAAGGATCTTTTTGTTTTGCCCTCATACATTTAGTTCGACGTAAATGTTATTACCGACGCGTCTTGAAGTATGTGTGTTACTGACAAAGCTTTATATGTATGGATATTCTGGTGACAAGTGTTGTTGACCGGTGGTTCCTCTTGTCAGATTTGTCGAACAGTCGTCTTGTCGAAGATTTGTTTTCATTTTGAAGTTTTGTCCAGGACCTCTCAGTGGGTCCTGGTTTTGTCAAACGGACGTTCTCCTTACGAACGTTTCGTCGAATGCTTGCTCTGCTGTTTGACGAACTTTTGTCTTCCTTTTCCGATCAGTATTGTTATCGAATGAACAAAATAATAAAGTTATGAAATAATAAACTTAAGCTATTTTGTTTTAAGATATAACTAGCTACATTTCTATACTTCAGAATAATTGAAGTATATTTAATAGTAGTTCAAGCTGAGAAAGAAGTGTTGTTGATTATGTACTCCCTTTTTTTTTAAATATTGATTGAAGCTGACACGGCAGTGGTGATGCTTAAGTTATCCTTTGTTCATGAAATTCTATAAAAATAAGAAGTCTAAAAAGGGGGAAAGAGTAGACCAAGCAGAATCAATTGTGTTAAAGGTTGAGGTTTTCAAGTCCTTATAGAAAACGACCCATTTGGTGTGTAGCTGTATACTATAGTGCCATGTTGGATTAACACTGTTGGATTTGGAGTATATGAACACACTTATGAAATAGTGAAGAGTTCAACTAGTATGATTTTTTTATTAATTTAAATTGAACGACTAAATAACCCTGTCTTGCGTAGCGCGTATTGCATTTTACATTATACATTGCTTCTTGACAACTGGGAAAGGTCAGATAGGTTAACTATTTTATTATGGTGGTGAAGCTATGGGTGAGGTCATTCTTGAAATTCTGGCTTGCTTATCAGCATTGTGGGGCATAGTGAGTACATTCAATAAAAGAGAATATTAAAAAATCCTTCGATTTTGAGTCGAAGGAAGATTGAGGATGGAAGTTAAGGATAAACCACATCAGAAGAATTATGAGTAGATGCAGATACAGTGAGATCACGTACTTGAATTGAGGAAACTGATTGTAACCAGAACACAACCTCAGTGGTTTTAAAGGTTTGCTTTGGCTACAGTGTGGACAGGCTTGGGGATGCAACAAAGCTGAGTGTAATGTGTACATGAAAGGCCCTTGTCTACTAAAGGATGCAGTAGACGGTGAAAAGTTCCCGGATGTTACCTTAGTTCAAGGAAGTACTGCTTTCAGAAGATGTATTCAGGAACTGGTTTAAAGGAGCAAGGTATGAGTTAGATGAGTCCTGAACAGTTTATTGTGAGACCTACAAGTTATTTTAATAAGTGGATATTGCTTTGAAAGATAAGTCTAACATTTGATGGAATTACTGAGATTTTTGTTAAAGATAAGTTTGTGAACTCATCATTAAAGGGTCTAGCAGTATGTTGAGAGAGAGAGAGAGAGAGAGAACAGGCAGTTAAGTAATAAGCAGCTAGTTTAAGAAAGATAAAAGTACTTTAGTACCTGATTGGTCTTGTACACTGCCAACAACTGGTAGCAGCTAAAACCCCAGTCCCACTAGAGTTTGCGACTGGCTAGAGACCACCGGTGATTTCTAAAACCGGCAATCATATGTGACTGCAACTTAATTCAAGAAAATGCTTGGCAGTCTCATATAGATATACTGCTGCGATCATCATATGACGTTTTGTTGATAGCCATGTGACAAGTCATTTGTAATTGTATGATGACTGCACGTGTGTGTGAGATTGTCTGCGAATATTGATGAATACCGTGACCTGTCATACGATTACCACCGACCTGTCGTGCAACTGTCGCACGACCACTTATGATTTCTAAAACATTATCAGCAACTAGTGGAGCTATATAAGTAACTTCATACAATTGTTGTACAATGATGATTTGAAAAAGACCGATGGTGCTGAGGTATGAATAAGGAGTTGTGAAATAGTTTCATTTTAATGGAAGCAGTCGAAGTGTCTGCATCCAAGAATAGCTATGGGAGACACCTGAAGATGAATAATGCAAATGCAACTTCAGTTGCAACAACAGGCTGGTGCTGTTGCTGTGCTTGCATTTGCTTTTACAGCGACGTGTGAGGAGACGACGACGAAGACAGAGACAATATTGGGTCCTCCTCTGGATTATCAGAAGAGGTGTTCTGCAACTATGAAAATTTATTTGTTTAATGGGTAACTCTAAGGTTGAGTAAATAGGAGCCCAGGTTTAGGAGACCTCTTAAATCTGGTTTGAAGCTGGCTATCACGCTTCGACACCTCGCCTCTGGAGATAGCTATGATTCCATGGTTCGTAAATGATCACACATACATACATCCGCACTCACTTGCACCTCGCTTCCAAAAAATGACTGATACAAAGTGTGTGTGTACAACTTGCGTATTCGCATACACAAGCACCACAGTGAACAAAATACACTGAGAGGAACCCAAAGTCTCGATCAGCACTTGACATCTCGCATAGAAAATGTAATTGAGTGACAACTGAACAGAAAATGGAAAGGACATTAAAACATGATTTGGAACTGGTTTTATCATCATAGGTCACGTTGTCTGTGCCTGGTTGCTGACGATAGTGTGACAGGTCGTGGGTAATCATACGATGACTGTAAGACTTTAAAAAGACCATCTATGACCAAATGTAGCAAAGTTCAGCAGCGACAATTAAAGATACCTATAACCCTTTGGAGGCCACTAGTGACCAGTTTGATCGCAGGGAGGTTTTAATGCAAGCTCGAAAACCTCTCTACAACTGGAATTGGTTGCAAAACCTGTAAAGATCACCAGCGACTACCAGTGACAAGTCATGCTACCTTTTAACGATTGCTGGGGACCAGAGGTCGCCAATTGGTCTGTAGAGGTTGTAAGCTAGTGGGCGTGGGGCTTAAGAAGTTGCAGCCAAGGAAGCTAGGGCTCTAGAAGGCATGCTTCACAGGGAAAAAGTACCAGAAGAACATTTGAATGTGGTGTTTCAAGAGTCAGCTACAAGCTCTTGGAATGTAATGAAAAAAAAGACAAGGGATTTTCAGCTAAGGACTATTGGTAGATAGGAATGTCAGCATAACCCTAATTCCTAAGATGGTAACAAGATGTTGGTTGAAGGAGAAGGCACCTGTTGTGATGTGGGCAATACTGTATGAAAGGACTATTCCAGTTTGTGAGTATATGTAGTTAAAAGATGAGCTAAGGCTGTGAGATTGTGGTGCATACTCATCACAGTGAGATAAAATAGTCCTACAGCACAAGGCTAGCTGTTATAGCTTGCATGGTGTTTGCCAAACCATGTTTTGTAACTTATGAGCTTCATTCCTGCAAGTCTGAGGCTTGTGTTTGATACACATGCTTTCTGGCATGTTAAGGGATCTGTAATGACCATGTATCAAGTAAAAGGGTAAAGGTAAATCCATGTGTGCCCAGAATTGTTCAGTCTTAAGTGTGATCCATGAAGGTCCAGCCTGCATGCAGAAAAATAATGCATCATTGAAAAGTTTGTAGCATAACACTTATAAATAGAAGCATGAGGAGCTTCAAGTCCAGTTGCTACAAAATGGAAAATTGTATTTTTTTGGTTCTTCAGACATCCACATATGAACAAAGACAAGACTTTTGTACAAAGAGTATTGCCACAAAAGCTAAGAGATGCTGTCATGAACTTAATTTTCAGTTTTGAAATGAAAGCCAATAAGAGTACGTATACAAAAGGAGAGGCCCACTGTAAGGTTTGTCAATGATAGCCATTGAACAGAATGGGAGAACCAAAATTATACTTTCAGTGAAGACACTTTCCACTGACAAGCCATTCAAAAGTTGCTGATGGTCTTGGAAGGAGGCCAATTCTTCCTCTGAGAAGGAAGAGCAACATTTTGTCTTAACATCACATTGTTGATGGATGATACCCAGGTACTCCGATGCAATGTCCCTAAGAAGATTGAAGATTGTGGATTCAATTGCACCATCTCATGTTGAATAGACATGTAAAAATGTTGATTATTACGAGTACTTTGAAAATCATGGTCAAGAGGTTTTTTAATGCAAAACATAAGGATTGACAAATATATCGGTGGCCATTTAGAGAAGGTCAATGAAAATTTTTCCAAGTTGTAGACGAAGGATAAAATGTAAAGATTACTTCTAAAAATATATAAAATAGCTAACAAGCTGTTGTAAGTGAGCTAGAGTATTGATTGGGAGGAGATCCACTGGTTGGTAAGGGAAGTACGGGAAAGAGCATGCTTTAAAGATAGTTGATAAAATACTAGTGCTGCCATCAACAAATGAAAACCAAAAACTATATATTGATTTATTGGCAAAAACTAAACTACAGAAGAAGCCTGTTGTCTGTATGACTATAAAATCATATTTAAGGGCTATGAACATTAAAAGTCAACAATGTTTTAAAGAAGCTTATTGACAGGGAATTGTGTATTAATCAAACAGGAAGGAGGAATTGTGACCAATAGCTATTTATGCTAGTGTGTTACAGCCTGAGGAATATTTTGAAAACTATGTTGATAATGGGGACTATGTGTAACTTCTCTCTCTCTCATGCATACTTATCAAGGGGAAACCAGCATAGTTGAGTGCAACATAAGTTAACATCATGAACTGCGATGAAGCAGAAACTTTATTTGGGCTTTTTATGCTTTGCATTGAACAGCCTAGAAGTGAACAAGAAGCATGTCAGCAGCTATATCTGCATTAATTACTGAAAGCTTAATAAAATTGCACTATAAGATCCAGAGGAAATTTCTTGTTCCATGAAACAGGTTAAGTAACCTGAAGGTATGGACAGATTTGAGCAGTCCTGGAAGAGGTCAGTAGTACATATGATATTGTAGGGTTGCTCTTTGTATAATAAAGTCTGGACTAGTTTCTGAATAAGGTAATTGAAGAAATAAGAAATACAGTACAATACCTTGATTGCATTCTGGTATGTACAAACTCCCTGGAGAAGACAGTAACAAGTGCTATAAAGCCTGCATTTTTCACACTACAAGCGACAGGACATCACCAAATTCCATGATTCTCACAACAGTGTCCATAACAAGCATCAAGTCGGCTGAATGGTGCTGACAGCGAGCACACCTGATGTTCATCTATATAGGTTCTATAAAATATAATATCAAATGATTATACATTATTGGTCCATTAGTTACTGTATAAGTTTCTTGGCTGCTGATTGGCCGGTGATTCATATAATCACTATTGTATTTCATTAATAAAGTATCATTTCAAGATCATTCCTCTTGTTTTAATCAACTCCTGCTAAAGACCTGAAGAAGCTCCTGCTAGACAGATTCATGCCATCCCCAGCCGTTTACAACAGATCATTGACGCAGCACCGCAACCCTTAGGTGATCAATCCCCATCTTCCACCCTCTATGAGATGAGAGCACTCACCTGTCTTGTTCCAGTAGCAGATGGTTCTCCCAAATCAGTCAAAATCTAGTAGGCCTGCTGGCTACAGTGCCTGTCAATCAATGTCAGTAAGGGCAGCACTCATCGACTTCGAAGACATAGCTGATAATATCTTTGCTGCCCTAGCAGATAATCTGATGTACGCCCACACTGCAGCAAACCTCTGCCACACCCACGCTTTTGCTGCCCATCCATCAAGGAACATCCAACCCCTCATCAACAGATGACCTCCTTAATGCCACAGAAGCCACCATGGCCATCAAACCCCTCACAAACTTCCAGGACAAACCTTCGCCACCCATCCTGCCTTCTGAAACCCAAGGGCACTGACCACATGCAGCGGCATTTGCCGCTGTATCAGCTTTACCGATACCACAGAACATTTGCCCATGGCCAAAAAACATGTGAAATGGCTACCTCCCCTCTCAATAGCCATAGCATCCCTCAATCAGGGGTCATGCTAATGGACCTAAATCTAACCCTAATTCTGATGCATCCAATCCTACATGTTCTACAGCCCTTCTGTCTTTTTCATCCTTGATTCAGCCACGGGTGCTCTCTTTTTGGTTGAGATGGGCTTGCCGATCCCCTCTGCTTGTATCCAGTCAACCAACCAAACACCCACAGCCATCCGATGTTTGACTCACAGCTGTCAACAGCTCTCTCATCCTTACCTTCTGTCAGAGCATCTTGCCCTTAACCTCGGTGACAGAAAGTACCATTGGCAGTTTTTGGTTGCAGACGTCGCTATACCTCTCCTCGGGCTGGATTTCCTGGCATACCACCAACTGCCTGTGGATGCCACCAACCTGTCCATAACGCCCATTGCTGCAGGCCCCCCTAGAACCCGCCCTCTACATCATCGATTCCACAGACAAGTTTGCCTACCTGGTCGCCACATACCCAGATATCTTCAAAGCTGAATTTTGACTATCTTGTCAAATCCCTGCCAAGCACAATATTTTCCACCACATTTAAAACCATGGGGCCCTCCTGTACACTCCTCTTTTGGACTTCTACTATCCAAAAAACTTGCCGTAAAGAAAACCTTAGCAGAAATGGAGAAAATGGGTTTGTGTCAAAAGGCATCCAGTCCTTAGGCAGCTCCCCTCCACATAGTAACAAAAAAGGATGGCACCCTTTTGCTCATGCAGGGACTACAGAAGGCTGAACTTGATCTCTAAGGCTGACTACTACTTGCTCCCTAACATCATAGACTTAACTGCCTTACTGGACAGCGCAAAAATTTTCTCAAAGCTGGACCTTCTCAAAGGTTACTTCAGGTCCCCATGAATCCTTAAGACATTCTGAAGACTGCCATCACAAAACCCTTTGGCACCTTTACCTTCAATTACTCCTGCTTTGGCCTCCGCAATGCAGGTGCTACTTTTCAACAATTGATGGACATTATCCTGGGAGACCTTCCCTTCTGTGTATGTAACGTTGACGATATTTGAATCTTTTTCTGCATCAAAGGAGGAGCACCTCCAACACCTGCACATCATCCTCCAATCCCTGCAAGAAAATGGCCTTGTCATCAGATACAACTCCTGGAGGTTTGGGGTGGGTTATTGTGTCAGCACTTTTCACGCTGCAGCAAAAGGACATCGCCTGCTTCCAACACCACTTCGCCAAATTTTGAGATTCTCACGACGATGCCCATAGCAACACGATTGTACATTATTGGTCTGTTACTTATTGTGTACGTTGCCTGGCTGCTGATTGGCCAGCAATTCATATACAGACCACTGTAGTTCATTAATAAAGTATTATTTCAGTATCATACCTCTTGTCCTTATCAACTCCTGCTAAAAGACTTACAGAGAATTGAGGGCGAGTGTAATATACTGAGGGTACCTGTCAAAATATTTTTTTTACCCTAAGAAATGTACATTTGTGGTTTAAACACAATTTATGGTATTTTTAAAAGTTTTACATGTGGTTTTGCTCATAACCATCAATTGTCTGTTATAAAACCAGTACTACTATATGTTAGTGTTCTGTCATTACAGGATACACAAAATAAACAAAGCAAGTAACAAATTTTGTTACAAGACACGATTTCAAATAATGGCAAACTGGAAATTAATGTGGATCCAATCTCATTATATTGTCTTGGTTAGGTTTCAAAACTGTTCCGTCATCCACAGTAAAGTCATCATATTGGTTTCTAAACTGTTCCTTCATCCACAGTAAAGTCATCATACTTTAAATTTGGTATCCCGAGTCTACGTAAGTGTTTGGATTACTTTACTAGAAATATTTTATCTTCTCATCGTCATCATCATGTGTTTCTGTGGCCTTGTCTTGCATAGATCTCTTCTCATCTCTAGCTCCAACATCTCATAGTTCTCATCCAAGTAAGTCTGGGTCTTCCAGTTCTCATGGTGCCCCATAGCTGCCACTATTGCGTTTTATTCTCAGGGGTTTTTTGGATGACACCTTCATCTTTATCTCATCTACATTATGGAACTGCCAGAATTTTCCTGAAAGTATAATTTCTCACTCTCTCTTGCCATTTACTTTAGAATATTCAATTTAAAAACCTTGTTTTTTCTCAAGTCAACAAAATCTTTTAGATATTTTGTAATTTTCTATCTTAGTTTTATCAGACCACTGAGCTGATTAACAGCTCTCCTAGGGCTGGCCTGAAGGATTAGATATTTTTAGTGGCTAGTAACCAACTGGTTACTTAGCAACGGGACCTACAGCTTATTGTGGGATCCGAACCACATCGAGAAATAAATTCCTCTTATTATTAGTTAGCAGAGCGGGGAATCGAACCCGGGTCCTGAGATCGGTAGTCGGGCACTTAACCGACTCTTCCAACGAAGAACTTTATTTTACCATGACTCATGTCCTTATAGCTATGAAGATATTTTTAGACTTTTGCATAATCGTACTCTAATAAACAATTTCAGTCCAACTTCCAAATCATAATGATTTGCCTATTCTTCGATTTGTAGTTTTTTAGTCTTGTACTAAATTCCAGCTCGAAGAATCTGTACTGGACATCATTGTTCTTAAATATTTGATAGATTCTGTCTCATTAATCCCTTCTCCATCAAATGGTATTTTGTCCTTTTGTACGTATTTTTTGCTCATTACTTCCGTTTTTCTGAAATTATGTTGAGCTCCACATCTCAAGATATATGATGTATTCTATTAAGCAAGCTTTGTAAAACTTGCTACGTTCTACTGATTAAAACAGCATCATCTGCATATTCTAACCTTGTCAATTTTCTGTCTTACGCCAATCTAAACTTTTTCTTCCATCCTGGACCACAGTTTTCATTATAATGTCTGCATTCCCAAGGATGACTCCTATTTACTGCAGTTGCAATTGACAATATCCGCTTAAAATGAGCTTTTCATTAACATCGTCCTTGAATAATTTCAATTAAATTTACGTATTTAGCTGTTGCAACCAGGACCTTCCATAATATTAATCTGAAGATGCTTTAAATGCCCTCTCATTATCAGCAGAAGACTTCCTCACAATGTGTGTCAACACAATGCACAATTCATCCCTTTTCTAAAACCAGCTTGTTTATCATTGCAACCACAAGTGCAATACCTCTACAGCTACCACATCCAGATCACCCATTCATTCCAATTTCCAAACCTCAGGCTTTGTTTCTATATTCTGTATTCTCCAAATCAATCTTATATGTTATTGGCAATGTCATTTCAGCTTCAACCAAAATGATTTCTTGAGTGATTTCATCATAGCGTAAAATTTTCCATCACCTAATTTTCGTTGTTGGCGAGTCCTCGTCAAAAATTATGAATTCAACCTTTATGAAGTGTAATTTTTGAATATTTTAAATCACTTTTGATGTCATTCATATATTTACGCACAACTTTGGTCTCTGATAGCGATTTCTCTTATAATTCAAACTTAGGCTAATCTAACATATTAATATTGAATCTTGATGAATATGTAGGTGTACTTTAAAATAATTCTCATTTTACTGCATGGATTTCTTTCTTTATTCCTAAACCTTATTTTATATATTCGCTGGCTTTTCATTGTAAACATTTATGAACGACGTTTATACAGGATTTCAGAAATCAGTTGTAAATGGTAAGCAAAAAGTGCAGTATGGACACTCCTAAAAACAATGTCAGCTTAATGTGCTAGCATTTTTTTAGTACTGTGATATTTTCTTATACCTGACTTATTATGTCAGTTACATGTTACCGTTACTCATATTTAAGATAATTTCAGTGACAGGTTGCTGTTCTTTCGTATATTCATGATCTGTTTTTGGAAGTTTTACTTTAAGTATGTGGACAAGCAAAGGATATAATTACCCGCATGTAGTAGCATGGGTGCTCATTAACATGCGATTATATCTCACCAGATTATTTTAACGAAGAGCAGTAGTCAACCATCCCACTTTTTGCCGCTGATTTAGGAGCAAATCTACTCGGAGCCCACGTCAATATGTTTCGGTAGGATTTTCTCTTCGGGAACAAGAAACAACGAACCGAGTAACAGATGAACGTGTGAATGTCTTTTAGGGGAGTATGGAAGCTGTGATGTGGCTGTCGTATCTCGAAACTGAGAAACAAACGAGAAACTGGAATGTGTTAGTTACTTGTTTAATATTAACTGGTTTTATTGTGGTATGTGTAACAGGCCATTTATTACAAGTTAGTATTGAAATAGAAGTGCAACAGAACTAGTTTTAATTAATTTAAAAGTAATATTTCCAGTATACAGTCCTCCTTACCTGATGCATGTTGGCTAATCAAGTATACCATAAAGTACTGAGATATAACTTTTTGCAACCACATGATCCCCTATCTGGCGAGTAGATGCGTGTTCGTTCGAAGAAATCGCCCTTTGACGAAGTGACTTATCAGCAAAACGTTCGTTCGACGATATTTCTGTCAGCGAAATGTATGTGGACGAAATGTCCAAAAACTGCCGGACCGGTTTGCCTTTTCTAATAAAATACAGGATGTCTAAAAGGATTAAAGATAAGAGCGTCCATTAGACCTTCCCGTTTTCGTTTGGATACCTTTGTTAAGTCAGGTTAAATTCTTGAGCTGAGTTGAGGCTGACCTTCATCTACCTGACTGCGTCAACTGGTTTCGCTGAGCCCACAGACTCTGTGTGTGTGTGTTTGTGTGTGTGTGTGGGGCGGGGTGTCAGGTTCAACTAGGAACCTATCCAGCTTCATCAAAAGTGACGAGAGATTATCCACTCGCATTTTGATGCCCTTCGGGAAAAAAAAAAAAAAAAAAAAACCAATAATCAGTGTTCGTTTGAATTCAAGATTGAAATTTCCCAGACCCAACTGTAGATCCGCAGCCAAAGAGAGATAATCTTGTATCAAGATTTGATTTTAGCCGAGATATTAATTGTGCTATTTATGAGGAGGTCTTTGCGAATGTAGAGCTTATGTCTCGCAAATTTTATAATACAACACTCAATATAGTGTGTATCGTAAATTTGCCGCATTTAAAAAAATGAGCAAGGTTATTGAAGTAACTGCACTGGGCTATACAGCTTTGCTCTCATGTAATGAGAATCTGACTCTGAATAGGTCTCTTTTAATTATGTTGAGTGCATACAAAGGAAGGAAAGTACATATTCTGTCTGTCTGGATTGCTGCGCGTACAATTTGATTTCTTATTTAGTCTGAAGGTGAACGATAACTAGATACCATACCTCTCTTGTATATATTAAAAATAATTGGGCTCTAAAAGGCAGTCGGATAAATCTGTTAAAGGCAAACATGTCATGATTCTTTCGATCCGAACCAAGCTACCAAATTTTAGAAGATGGTAACTGTTTGTTTATAACCATGATAATAAGTTTATGATCGCAGAATATTGTTAACAGATTACAACCACAAAGTCTTAAATCGAAATTGGAAGTTGCATTGCCGAGGCTTCCTTTCTGATTCGTTGCTGGTGCTCATTTCCGAAATCAGGAGAAACTTCAGTGGAGCCTTTCATAATTACGTGTATTCATAAAAGTAGTTCTGTCAATAGTATCTTTATGCTCTTTAATGTCACACCAAAAGAAAGTTTCCTTGAGTTTGAAAGGAAAATTTGATTTTGAAATTTCATAAGTGATTTTGCTCCGGAAACCTTTGAAAGGCTGTTGAATAGCTGCTTTTTAATTCACGATTAACTTGTATAGAAAAGTCACGTTTGGTTAGGTAGCCGGGTTATCAGAACCTTGTTGACCTGACAATCAATAAATCAGTCAGACGTTTAGTAACGTAACAAGAGGCTCCCACGGGCTGATCAGGAGCAAAAGGCCGTGTGCCCACAATCTTAGCCAAATCTAAAACAACGATATTCATCTCTTGAACTCAGTCAGCCATCTGTTTTTTCCTGAAGTAGAAAGAATTGGAAAAACAAACAACTGGAGATTGTATATAAGGCAGAGTGGATATCCCAAAGTGTCATTTGGTCACCCTGGCAGATAGGGGACTACACTAATTTAGTGTAGATTCACGTTTCTTGGCAAGCAGCTGGTTTGCGTGTCAATTTAAAGTTGAGTATCAGACCCAAAAGCCTTTGTTTAGAATCTTTACCGGGTAGATGCATAAATGTCTTTGGTTTAAGAGTCTAAATGGTTTGATTTTTTGTGTCTCAAAGTAAATCATATGTGCAGTGCATGTAACAACTATATGCACACACCCATTATATATGTATATATATGTATGTATATATTTATATATATATGCATCATATATATAATTTAGATATACACTATAAATATATTTTATATATATATTATGAAAGAAAATTATACTTATATGTATATATACATATATATACTATATATATATATATATACGTATATATATATATATCTATATATATATATATATACTGATATATACGTATATTATATATATAATATTATATATATATATATATATATGTATTATAAGAGTGTGAAAATCTACTGGTCATTTTTACCAGATAAATATGTAATTGTGGTCAGGTCGGCAAGGTGACCACGTCATTATGGTATCGTGGGTTCGTTTCCCGCTACCGGACATCATGATTTCTTCATATTTTTTTGAAAGTTAGATTCCAAGGCTTTGTAGTGACAAGCGTATTCCTAAGAGCGAAGAATTTTGCGAAGTTAAGAGGGTGTTGTAGTTGCTACAATTACATTATATATATGTATATATATAATATATATATATATTATATATATATATATATATATAATAATTTTTTTTCAAACAATTTATTGCAAAACATTTTACGTAAATATTAGTAATAAATCTATTATCCAAAGGTAGTTAACCTTAGTTTAGCAAATTGTAGATAAATTTTTTTATCTATTGGTAGACTTAGGTGAATATTTTTCCGATAAACTTTTCATATTTACTCTTCTTTTTTAACCGTTGTGCGATCAAGTGAAAACTACTCAGCTTTGGAATGGCAGCAAAGCTTGCTTCTTTGCAGAAGTAACTAACTATGCTAGAGCTCCCCTTCGAAGAAAATGATTGAACAACAATAAATTTTTTGAATTGCGATTCCAAAATTTACTTTTTTTTTTTCTTCAGGTTGTCCCCAACAGGAAAACTTTTTCATGTATATATATATATATATATATATATATATATATATATATATATATATATATATATATATATTGTATATTCACTTGATCGTACCACTGTTAGAAAAGAAGAGTAAATCTGAAAAGTTTGTCGGAAGAATATTCACTTAAAATCTACCAATAGATAAAATATTTATCTGCAATTTGCTAAACTACGATTAACTGCCTTTCGGATAATAGATTGTTTATTAATATTTACGCAAGGTGTTTTGCAATAAATTGTCTGAAAGGACAAACCAAAATTCCTAGTGATTTTCCACCTGACGGTCACTGCGCGCGCACGACACACACACACACACACACACACACACACACACGAACACATACACACACACACACACACACACACCCACACACACAGAGTGATGTACGTGTACGTTGGTGTAGCACAAATTCGTCATTTACAAGTAATATTGTTTTATATAAAATTGCGTAGTGCTAAAAATGGGCCATTCTCTTTTGGAGGGGATTGAATAACATCTTAATATTAAATAGAAATATACTCAGAAGGATTCCAGACAACCTTAATATTAAATAGAATTATGCGCATAAGGATTCCAGATAACCTTGATTTTAAATAGAAATATAGTACGTACCGACAAGGATTCCTGACAATCTTAATATTAGATAGAAATATACTCGCGAGGATTCCAGACAACATTAAAGTTGAGTCAATAATAGTACATGGAATAACTGAGATTAGACACCGAGAAGAAAGTGCTGAATCTATAGAGTAGGCTGCTAACCACATACCGACACATACTTTTAATATTAGTGCTACGAGTGCTTAGATGCCGGGCCCTGAATACATTAGATAGCAAGTGACGTTGATAAATTCACTGCTGATAAAAGCCATTCAAGGGAGATTTGCTCGAGAGGTGTTGTGTTAGATGCAATAGCTGATCTTGATTAGAGACATCTCGTCCCACAAGAGTTTTTAGGTGCCGTCAGTTATGTACGAAAATTAATCGTCATTAAATTATATAAAAAATGCAACCGACTTTTCTATGCAGCGTCTAATGGTCGATTAAACGCAGGCGCTGCCTATGGAACTTTCAGCCACGGCCCGGCGGTGACCTGTGTTGTTGGTACCTAAGCGGTGCCAGACGCACGATCAAAACTAACTTTAACATCAAATAAAATTAAAACTACTGAGGCTAAAGGGCTGCAATTTAGTATGCGTGATGATTGGAGGGTAGATGATCAATAGACTAATTTGCAGCCTTCTAGCCTTAGAAGTTTTTAAGATCTGAGGGCGGACGGACGGACAAAGAGCCATCTCGGCAGTTTTCTCTTACAGATAACTAAAAACGAAAAAAGATAGTGAAGTCGTTATAATGGACATTAAATTTTCTTTCAACAAAGCGAATGAGATACCCACTGGCATAGACACATACGAACCCCTGGCCAATTATTCTCTCTATAACGTGTCCGTCCAATTGTAGCACTTTTAGGTAAAATTTAAGTCCATTAACCCCAAACCTTCGTATTTTCGTAGCCTAGCGAGAATACAAAGAAATAATATGCCGTTAAGACCTATCGTTGCAAAGGCTGGCTTCTCTATGTGTTAAAATCTCGAAACAGCATTCTTCTCCTCTCGTATCACGATATAGAATTATTCATTACAGATTTGAATTCATTAGTTCCCAAGGTAACCACTGCAGATGTATTAGCATTTTTATCTAGACGGAATGCTGACTATTTGTCGCTTAGTTCCCCCCCCCCCCCCCCCCCCCAACCCCCCCCCCCCCCCCCCCCTTTCCCCCCCCCCCCCCCCCCCCCCCCCCCCCCAAAATTTTAATTTTTAAAGCACTAGTGGGACTAAGGTATTCCAGTTATGTCTAGTCATTTAATGGTCTTTTTGTGAGCAGCAATCCAGGTGCAGCAGGGCAATCCTCTGAGCTCTTTGTTAGCAAAGCTGGAATATCGTCGTTCATTCCTAAAGATATGATCTGGATGAGGTTCATGAATGTACATTATTTTTTTTTGGAATGCGATCTAAGGCGATTTCACTACGATCTTGACCAACTGAATAATCTTCTACCAAACATCAAATTTAGGCTAACGTAAAATGGGAGAATATTCTGATAGTAAGAGATGTCAGTAATTATAGATTTCTAGTTTTTTTCTTTTTATTAATCGGGATATTTCAGTTAAAGTTGGGCTCAAAATAATCTTAATTTTACTCACCCCGAGGATTTTCCCCAAAAGTATAAGTTAAGTATATTTTAGTTTAACCAGACACTGAACTGATTAACAGCTCACCCAGGGCTGGCCCGAAGGATTAGATTTTTATTTTTTTACACATGGTTATACTGGTTACCTAGCAACGGGACCTACAGCTTATTTTGGGATCCGAACCACGTTATAACAAGAAATGAATTTCTAATCACCAGAAGCAAATTCCTCTGACTCCACGTTAGCAGAGCGGGGATTCGAACTCTGGACTGCCGAATCGGTAGGCGAGCACGTAAACCAGTCGTCCAATGAGGAACTCCAAAAGCATAAGGATACAGATGATAAAATACTTCATGGGCAACTGTCTTCCTTCAGGTACCACTACATCATCACTGAAGAAGTGGTTTCTAAAAAGACTACGTTCTCCTATACTACCTTACAACCAAAGTGAAATTTTAAGAAGAGAATCAGTTTGCTATAACTACCCTAATACGATTGACTCTGAGGTTATTGAAACTGAAGGGGAAAAAAGAACGCATATTAAGATATCAGCGAATCCATGATACCTTGCAAAGGAAGTGATAAATGTTGTGGGTTTCTTTGGAGAGAACCTTTTTCGAAAAAACCCGTAATCCAAACTCGGTAAGATAAACACATCAAAATTTGGTATTTCAGCTTATGATAATTGATACAAGTTGCATCAGTAATACATGATTAATCTGTGTGTGTACTGTAGTTCATTTATGCCAAGTCATAATACAGAATTCAATTTGAAAGAAATTTTACAAAAACTCCCAAGACAGTCTCCCTTAATAAATGTTTCCTTACTTCAGGATACCAGTAAGGATTTATATTCTTTAAATTCTTTAACAACTACTGATGAAACTCTAACTGAATGTTCGCCGACTTTGTCTTTGCGTGTTTTTTTCTGAGAATTTAATGTCAATGCTTTCTTGTTCTAGAAACCACGTTGATGTAATCATGGATTACGAAACGTGAGGAATACGCGTGCATGTGTAAACGACAACCTTTCAAAAGCATTCCTGTCCTCTTATGTCTATGTCTGTGCATATATATATATATATATATATATATATATATATATATATATATATATATATATATATATACATATATTTGTGTGTGTGTGTGCGTGTGTGCGCGTGCGTGTGTGTGTGTGTGTGTGTGTATGTATACACACACACACACATATGTGTATATATATATATATAGACATATAAATAGATAGACATGAAGGCGGACAGGAATGCTCGCGAAAAGTTTTCGATTGCACATGCTTGCGTATTCCTAAAATAAGAAAGAGCTGACATTAAAATTCCCCTCCCCCCCTCAAAAAAACACACACACACACACACACACACACACACACACACACACACACAAAGTCAGCGAACATCCAGTCAAAGCTTTATTACCAGTTATTAAAGAATATAAATCCTTACTGGTGTCCTGAAGTAAGGAAATTATTAAGGGAGACTGTCTTGAGAGTTTTTGTAAATTTTCTTTCAAGTTGAATTCTGTATTCTGACTTGCATAAACGAACTGCATTGAATTTGTATCATGTATACAGGCATGTATATCTTTTATTTTAATCTGCTCTTGGAGTAAGCTTCCCAGAGGTTTGACAGTGATTCTGATGGGAGGCGTAGAGGGTAATTTGTTGAGAATGAAGAGACGTTTTTGTGATGAAACAAACTTTTTTTTTTTCCCTTGATGAATGTATGCTTGGTTTGTTTGTTTCTGAGGGCAACGTGTTGATGTCTTTTTGTTGTGATGGTCAGCCATGAACAAGGTCGAAAGAGCCATGAAAAGAGGCTGGAAATTGACGTTGAGCAATTTACTCAGCTTCTAAATAGGAACAAAGAACTAGGTCGCTATAAAAATGATGAAACGAGAATAAGAGTCACATCGTAAAGAGAGATAAAGGAAAACAAATTCTCATATTAAAATTATAATGGAGGAGCAGACATGCTTTTATCACAACCCAATTTCTGTCGCAAAATAAGTCCGAAATTCACCCTGTGATGCCCAAAGGTGTTTCAGTGGTGGTAGAGTTGTGTAGGGTGTTAAGGGCAAGTAGTGTGAGGTCCGTTTGAAATTATTTATCAAGATTGGATGTTAATTTGAAGGAGTAGGAGTGAAGGTATGCACAGCAACTTTATTGCTAGAACAAGGCTTGAGAACTTGATCAGGGTAATAACCCAACATAAGACCAGTTTCCTTATTTACTTTTCATCGTCTTGCATGAGAGTTTGTGTCCCACCTGGTAGTACAGTATAATGTCGTGTTCAGGTTTTAATTTTGAATGTTTACTTTATTTGCTGGTATAATTTTTGATGTTTTTTCAAGGAATTAAATTGCAGCCATCTTCCTGGGAAATACCACATTTTGTAAGGTATGAATTGGACATACCCTCTCAGTTGTGCAAGTGGAGAATTTGTTGTTTCTTGGCCGAAATGTTCCATGTCTTAAATTTATGTAATTTCTTACTGTTTAAGGTGCTTGCTTTAATGTCATTAGAATAAGAATGCAAGATGGTAGTAAAGAGAAATCCAGTTTTGTAGAGAAAAAGCTGTGCTGTGGCACATCCTCGGATGCTCGTGAGTTACTGAACTAGGGATTTAGTAGGTCTGAAAAACAAAACATTAGTGGAGGGGTAACTAGTTTTTTACTGTGTGGTTGGAAAAAAAGGACTGCATTCAAACTAGCAGAACCTTTTGAGGAAAACTTTTAAGGGTCATTTACAGACTATCTTGACTTAATTGTGAGACTGTTCCATGGCTATTAAATACTTTAAGGGTGGAGTACGTGGTTGTATAATGTCGTTGCAGAGTTGTTAGGTGTGAAAAGGGGTCTTCAGTTGAGTGCTGAGTGGTGGTTGTTTGTTGGTGATCAAGTTTTAGTTGGTGTTATGAGGCTATGTAGAAGCTGAGACCGGTAAAATAGGTAGGTAATGTTAGTAAGATGTGGAACTTGAAAATGAACAATAGTAAAATCAATACATAAAGGGAAAGTGA
>NC_061106.1:3481896-3499396 GCF_015104395.2 Macrobrachium nipponense | reverse complement strand
CCATGTAGTCCCACGTGCCTGAGGTGCTAATTGAACGTTTGCATGTCTTCTGCCCTAAACGAGTATGCATGTACAGTTACGAATATGGGCAAATCCGGTTTATTTTTGATGTAGAGAATGATACCACAGTAAATTATTATTCTGAGCTCCTTTTGAAAATGAATGAAGGACGAGAACGCTAAATATAGCTTGGTAGCCTGGGAGTAGAAGGAAAAATCATGTGGCTGTCCACTGATGACCACACAATGAACGTGGGAAGACAGAGGTGGACTGATGGGCATTACGAATCCATTTTCGTGGAGGAAGGATGTTCCCTTTAAGCTCGGAAGGGTCGTGACCTGGTGAGTAATTATACAAAACAGACAGTAATAAGAGTTTGCACTGAAAGAAAATGAAAGATGATGCACCTCGGTTATGAAGAGCATTAAATCGTTTCTACCTCCAAGGGAGGAACCTCATTTTTAGAAGCCACTTTCGTCTTTTCCCCTTTGTGTTGTCATCAAGAAAAGTTTGAAATAATCTCACCTTAGGAAAGCGTTGGATGGGGGAGAGGATGAAGACTGGGATATGCTCTAAAGATAAGAGTCCCAGATAAAGCTCTTTGAGACTGATTGTAAAAACGTCGTAGGGACGGAATGTGATGTGAAAGAACAATTATGGAGAGCTCCGTCATTAGCGAAAACATGAATTGGAAAAGAATGATACCAAAGGAAAGATTGAAAGCGAAACTGAGAAAAAACAATATAGTGAACACCATTATAGGAAGGGGCAGTTATTGGGTTGTCAAAAAGTGGTTAAGATTAAAAAGCTAGACAAAGATAGCTTATAAAAAGCCGTTAAAATGTAATTAGTTAGAAGAAGGAAATTGTCAGCGGGAAGAAGTCACCTCAGGTATGCAGTCTCTTCAGATCTGGTTCTTTTATCCACATCTGTATGGTTTTACCAGCCAGTTTGTTATCCTTATCCTATTTTTGTTTTATTTCGTCTAGAATAGATTACTTGGAAAAGCCAGTGTTATAAATAAGTGCTCTCAAGGCATTGCTCGTATGGATGGCTCATTTATATTTTTTCTTTGATTTTTGATAGCAGTACACGGATCACTTTTACGTTGGCCACATTATTGTGCTTGAATAAGCGGCCTTTATTTTTCTGGTGTACGAGTTTCAATAAGATTTGGGTCATCTTCGCATCGTTGCACTAGGAAAATTGACTTTAAATGGATTGAATTCGTTGTGTATCACCAGTATCTATTTGTATAAGGTAAGAATGATTTGTATTTGACATCAGTGTAACCAGTGAAGTTAGTGACTGTTACTATGTTCTACTTTCCTCGTCACTAATGATTCGATGGTGTATTAGTCAACTGTTTCAATTATCAACACAGACATCACATCATGGAGTTTCAATTAATCATCTTCAGCCACTCATCAGTATGAACCTCATCTAGGAAGAGGATAGTTTGGCAGGCTTTGTCATTAAAATTTTGAAATGCATTCACAAATTTTAAGAAAATGCGAGTTGTCAATCAGTGCTGATATCCGCGAATATGAGAGAAGTAGCAGATACACAACGAAACGATGATAAATGTCAGGAACTATTAAGCGCTTGGCCTTTGGCCTAAATTATACGTTCCATTCTGTTCCATTCCTGATGTTGAAAGAAGAAGAATAACTGAGAGAACTAAACGGAGATGCGTATCTATAAAGTTGAAGCACGCAAGAATAGATCACGGGCTCATAGCAAGAAGGTGATGATCTCAGAAGTAAAGATGGTGTTGTCAGAAGAGAATGCACCGTGAAATGTTTGGAATTAAAAGTGATTAGCTTGAGACAGTTTGTGTACGGTGAGGAATTGAGTAGGAGAGGAAGGATTGAGGTGCAAGACGTTTGGCTTCAAGTAATTAGGATTCCGTTTGTTTCTGTTATCACAGTTGAGTCCATTGTAACACCTTTTGTGCGCAGACTAATAAATCTCTATCAAGGTTGAAGTGTAATCACTAAGGAAAATGTTAAGGCTATCGGCGTGGTTCACTGTAAACATGCGGTTTGTTACGGATACCTCGTGATCCAACTCTGTGATAACTATACGAGTAAACCGTTATTTTTACATATGTTATAGATACCTCATGTTTTTCCAAGAGTGATTTACGTATAATATTTAATTTCAGTGATGATCGTGATTTGCCAGTATAATTAAAGTAGCTGTGGCTGTTGATCATTTGGTCAGCTATCCGATGCATTTTGTGTGAAGCGTGGAATTAAGGATAGTTGTGTTAAAGGGACTTTAAATGAATCTTGAGCCCCGAAGAGAAATAAACCTTCAATATCATATATTCTCATGTAACATTCGCTGCCTTTGGCCAATGTAATACTTATGTATTTTGCATCTCCGTACCTTTTCGTTGCGAAGTGCCTTATACACGAATATGCTTTAAGGCATAAAAACCAAAAATAGACTTTCTATCACAACAGATCTCTCTGCTGCTCATCCTCCCATCAAGGTGTTAACTCCGATTCGGGAAACCGCAGCCAAGCGTCAATTTAGTCTCGAGTTTTTGCTACTGGCTTTGTCACTTTGGATTTCAGTTCCATGGTGGATATCCTATATCAGATTACTAAATGCACTCCCAGAATACATCAGGATCTGAAGTGCTTGCCTGATGAAGTACAGCTTCAGAATTCTGTGGAATTACAGTTGATATTACTTTCGGATTGTGAGAAAGATATTGCGACTCCTTTCAACAGGATTTAGATTTATGGACCAAGATCCAAGTTATCCCTAAAACTTTGGTCATTGGATAATCCCTTTCAGAAAATAATAAAAATAATCAAAGCAAACAGGAGGAAATGCTGACCATCCACTAACCTCCCTCTCTTACCATGATCCATCCGACTGTATTTTCTGTCAATACCGATTGCGTATTTTTAGCGCCACGCTGTTGCTTGATGGATGTATTTTTACGAACTACTTCCGTTTGCTGTGGCTTTAAGAGAGAGAGAGAGAGAGAGAGAGAGAGAGAGAGAGAGAGAGAGAGAGAGAGAATTTTTTTTATTAAGGTTATAAATAGATAAGTTCATAATATATTTTATTCGGTAAATAAAGATTGTACTTTGGCCCACAATAATCACGCTACACTTTTTACTCAAAATCGAGCAGGACCTGCTCGGTTTACATGAAGAATGGCTATGAAGTATAATTTTGTATTTCCAAAAGGCACGATTTCAACTCATTATTCCCGAACGGAAATATATAAGCCGTATGAGTATTTTGATTTTATTGTGTACATTTATTTGCCCGTAAACTTGAGAAAGTTATTCGTATATTTGTCTTGTTTTTATTATTTTGTGGAAAATAGTAGTGTTTCTGGAAAAAAAAAGTGTCAACTTAGGAAGGGGCACCTTTAGGCGCAACAAAAGAGGAAACACCGGTTTTCAAGGACACAAGGGAGGGGATTTGGTCATTCTGCCTTTGTAGGTTTTGCAAAGAGATCTTCAGTCAAGTGAATTAACTGACGACAGTTGCTAGTTGAGCCATTTATCAGTTATACATATCTTTATCGGGCAAAATATAAATAGGCTTTCTTACAAAAACTGATTTTCAGGAAAAAAAAATTAGGACATCGGAAGGACTTCATCCGATAAGTAGTTGTAGCTTAAAATGAGTCTGCGTCATCGTATTATTTTTAGCGTTTATTGGAAGGTATTTTCACATTTTTATTATTAGGTGACTCTCGACGATTGCGTAAGTATCTGTGCTTGCTGCAGTATTTTCTGTTTAAGCCTTCTTCCACTTTGGTTTCATTGCTAAAATATTTCCCATAAATAAACAGGATAAAGAAATATGACACGAGTGACAACAGAAAATTCTCGAGTGCTGCGTTGAAAGAATTTATCGTTCGTTTACGTTTACCGAGTTACTCCGTAGTGGAAGGAGCACGTTCTCTTTATTTATTTATTTTATTTTTTTAGAAGAGAATAGAAAATGACCCAGCAGTATTATCTGCAAAAAATAGCAAACAAGGATTCTCGTTATTTTAGACGATTTATTGCATCAAATTTGAATTTATCCATCCATCATACTTACGATGTTCTTTTGTCTGACTTTTATTTCTTTTCAGAAATAGAATGAAGTCCAGTCGAATGCATCTGCAGATATTTTTATTTGGGTTTAACAAAATGCATGATGAAGTTGATCACGATACTCTTGCGTTGAGGCTTTTATTGGGAGAGATCTGGGCGAGGAGACAAATTGACGACCGCCGTCTGTCAGTCAGTTTCTCTTCTTGTACAGTGGGACCTAAACATATAAGCCCTGCAAACATTGCAGTGACATGTTGATCAAATCATAGATTTGCAAAACAAAATTCTTTTCGTTCTCGACTCGAGAGGTATTTGGACTGATGTCATTCCTTTTTCTTTCGGATAAAGTACTTTTGCTTGTGAGTCAAGTCATCTGCAATTTGCTTTTACTTGCGGTTTCTGTAAATAGTATCTTGGAAGAAAATACTATTTTCTTGTAATATCAATACAAAACCTAAGGTTAGTATTATCACTGAGGCTTTTCTGGTTTGAGAGTACTCTTTGCGTTTTAAGATTCTTTTATGTACAACTGAACCATTGTGTATTTGGTATTTAATTAATAATTACACTAATTACAAATTTAATAATTTCTGAGACTGATGAAAATTGGAATGACTAAAGGATCATCTTGACCTCGTACAAGGATAGTAGTGGAAGTGGTAAAGCCCTCATAAGATCTGAGAATTAACTACTATTTAGAATATTTGTTTGCCGATACGTGTGTGTGTATGTGTGTGTGTGTGGGGAGGGGGAGGGGGGCGGCCACGGTTGTTTAAAGAGCTTCATGGAATACCTTTCTGGATTTACTGCATCTGCTTTCGTATCTGTGTGAAGTACTAATTCAAAGTATCTTTTAAGTACGGGTAACAAGCACCCCGAAGATATTTCCTCAACCGTTGAAGGAAATGCTTATTTGTTTCATCTCCCATTGAGGTGTTATCAGAGCTGACTTCGTTCACTTTTGCTTTGTAATTTGCCTTTACAGAACCTCTTGACAATTTACGTCTCGATACACAAACACTTGCGTTGTTACTCCATTGGTTCTCAAACTTGTGTTAGAGTGTAGAGGCGGTGACCCAGTCTTTTGCTAGACCAGACAAAGGTTAACTTTCAAAAATTTATCTATTATGTCCTTGGATCTCTGTTAAGTTACATTGACACACACACACACGCACACACACACACACACACGGAGAACGTTCTGAATCTTCGATTCATGAGAGGTTGGCCGTGACGTTATTGATTATTATACTTCAGGTAGTATTTATATCTGATCAGTCCACTGGGAGTACGTTTCTGTCAATCTGTCAATCCCTCGTGATCATTGCCATTATTTTTTCTTGTGATTTTAACCATACCCTACTTTTTCTCCTCATTTCATTTGCGGGAGGGAGAGATTTGTCAAGTTACGTCTTTTAGTGTTTAGGATTTTTCATTTTTGTTTTCAAGTTCCACGTACAATGGTCGACACTGATCGACTAGGTTGGTTTTAAGAAACTAACTGGTGACTTGCCTGGCGGCGGCTGTTGTGTCTCTCAGTTTTCGATTTCTGTTCTCGTTGATTAAAAAGTGTGCCGATTCCTTCTGAACTACGTCGATGTTATAGATTTCGAGATTATGACGGCTCTATTGGTCGTCACATGACTAATAAAATTACTCTAAACGAAAATGCAGATGGCTGCAATAATGATTAGAAATAACCTCTTGGTGAGTAGTCGATCCATGTGGTTAGAAGGATCATTGAGCCTAGCTGAACTAAGAGATTTTATGGAGGTCCCGGGGGATGTATTCGCGTCTTCCATCTAAGGTCATCTCCAAGAATCTCGTGACTTTTTGCGTGACATTTCGCTGATGCCTTGACCTTTTTGTCATTGTGACGTCTTGTCATTACGTTAAGTAGACAAAATGTCGATGAACTTTATTTTGTAATGAGCAGTGATTAGAGGTTCTTGTACTAAGCTAGTGTATGAGTGTGACTGTTAAAACAGATCTTGGAAAACAGAATGGAAGAAAATATGTTAAACCTCACAATTGTTTTAGGAATGTCAGTTCACCTAGAAGTTCAAGGACATTTGAAGTTTTTTGTGCTAGGAGGGAGTTGGTGTGGCTCAATACGGCCGTGGAACCAGTCATTTTATATTGCCAATTGCCGAAGTGCTGTATTTTCCAGCTTGATTGTTTCAAAATAAGAAATACTCTTGCCATGTTCTCTTATCATTATTTCTCTGTTTCATCCTTTCCAGGACCATGTTCACTGGCTGTCACATTTTGACTCGCCTTTGCCCAGTCTTGTCTTAAAAGTGTTTAACTAATAGTTATTCATTTATATTCTTTCACTCGTCCTATGAGTCCTTTCTGACACTTCAAGTACAGCCAACCTGCTAACCCCTACAACTCTTCCAGCCCACGCTCAAAGCATACACCTTTCACGCCTTTAACTAAGTATTGTACACTCTTTTCCACTCGTCAAAGCTATAAGATTTTGTACCGTATTATTTTCCTTAACATTTAACCTTGACACTACAGGGTATGGGGTTGCGAACCTAATGCCTTCAACCATTTCATGAGTAATATATATATATATATATATAATATATATATGATATATATATTAATTATATATATGATATAATATATTTATATATATATGTATATATATATATATACATATATATTATATAATATATATATACACACACACACACACACACACACACATGTAAACAAACGCACTCGCAGAGTTCTGTAGATATTTCAGAACTAGAGAAAAGAAACTCGGTAACATGAAATACTAAACATTACGGTTCTTGCAAATCTCACAGCGCTCACACAGCACGAGTGCCGAATATCTGTAGTATGCTGGTCGAGCCCACACTCCTGATGACAGCACACAAGCACATGCAAGTGAAAATAGGACAACTATCTAAAAAACAAATATTCATTTATGCTCTTCCTTAGACTGGACTCCCTCTACTCCTTGGGAAGAAGTGGATTGGCCAAATCAGGACGCAAGACTGAAGATTTAAAACCCTTCAGTTTCTATCAGGCCTCATAGTGATCAGTTTGCGTGGTGACGTCATGCATCGTCGATCATGAAAGCTGATGCTGTCACTCGCGGAGACTACTTTATGGCAATATTAGGAAGCAACAACAGCGCCTTAGGCTGGGGTGTCTTAAATTCTCTGGAACCAATCTTTCAGTAAATTCTTCTTGCTTTGAAGCAGTCTATTCTATCAACGACCTCAAATGCTGATCGATGTGCTGCTGGGGGCAATCAAATCGATCGTCACTGACAGAGACGCCCGTCTCCTATAATCTGGATTCTGTGCTCAAAAAAAAAAAGAGGTGAACGAGACAGGTTTTAGTATTAGATTTGCAAATGTACGGAAACAGGTTCTTTCTGCACACACGCAAACACACATTTATATATATATATATATATATATATATATATATATATATATATAGAGAGAGAGAGAGAGAAGAGAGAGAGAGAGAGAGAGAGAGAGAGAGAGAGAGAGAGAGAGAGAGAGATGTACTCCGCAAAGAAAACGAAGGAGAAACCAGAGGAAAAAGGAAATAGGATTCTTAATTTGTCCCAATAGTTCCGTCTTCCATCAGGCCTTTTCCGGGGAACTTTATTGACTAATCAGTGTAAGAAAAACATATACCAGATATACGTTTTAATTTGACTTTAAGACTTACACAAAACATAAACAAATTAAGCTGGTTAACGGTGCTTACAACTGTTACAGGATTAGATAAAATATAAATGGTCTAGTTTACATTGTTCGTTCAACAGAAAAGGTTAACAGTCTAATGAGGCTAAATAGGTAATTAAGTAAAACCTAAGTCAATATGTTACATAATTTGTACTGATTTTTCATGGTATGTAGAAAGAGCGTGTCTGTCTTGAATAAACCTCTACTGCCATTAAAGTTATTGCGTTCACTATATTGAATACGTTCCGTTTCTATGAGATGTCCCCCAAAAATCATTGTTTCTGAACAAGATTCTTGCTTGAGACGACCACTGAATTGGATAAAAACATTCTCTAGCATGTTTACTAATGGCACTATTTCTCTGACCAGTAGCGATGCTATTAGACCGGCAGCCCGGACCGTTGAGATACAACGAACGAGATACTGACTGTAACCCCTACCGGTATTTAGGAGTAGACTTGTAAACTGTGAAACTGACCGTCTGCCGAAAATATATGGGTGGCTTACTTAACAAGCACCACTAATTGCTCGTTAGATTTTGGGTCTAGATCCAATATATGAGATACCAGATGAAACTAATATATAATATATCTGCAGACTCTACTGATTATAGAATAACCAGTGACAGACATTTTGGAGGGTGGGTTCCCCCTGACAGACGCACTGAAAAGGGGGGGTTAATTGGATCTAGATCCAACTTAGGAGATACCGAGTAAAATTTACACTACAATAGCACTGCACATCCTAGAATACTGTGGTGGTAATGACAGACGTTTTAGTGGGTGGTTACCCCCTGACAGACGCCCCACAACGAGTGGGGAGGGGGAGGCAGGATCTGCATCCAACATTTGAGATACCAAGTAAAATTGTGCTACCAATTGCACTGCACATCCTAGAATGCTGTGATGTAATGCCAGACATTTTAGTGGGTGGTTACCCCCTGAGAGACACCCCACAACGAGTGGGGAGGGGGAGGGGGAGACAGGAACTGCATCTAACAGGGAGGTACCAAGTAAAATCTGTACTACAATAGTTCTGCACATCCTAGAGTACTGTGGTGGTAATACCAGACATTTTAGTGGGAGTTACCCCCTGAGAGACACCCCCAAAACGAGGTGGGGGGACGGGGGAAGGGGAGGGGGAGACAGGAATTCCATCCAACATCGGAGACATCAAGTAAAATTTGTTCTACAATAGCACTTGCACATCCTAGAATGCAGTGATGGTAATACCAGACATATTAGTGGTTGCGGTTACCCCGACAGACACCCCACAATGAGTGGGGAGGGGGAGGGGGAGACAGGAACTGCGTCCAACATTGGAGATACCAAGTAAAATTTGTACTACAATAGCACTTCATATCCTAGAATGCTGTGATGGTAATGACAGACATTTTAGTGGGTGGTTTCCCCCTGACAGACACACCATAACAGGTGGGCAGGGGGAAGGGCAAGCCCTGATAATGAATGTCTAGATTAGTATAGTGGGCTACTATTGACCCGTATTATACATTATCGTGATATATTTAATAAATATTTTTATCCTTTCTATATCCTTTGTATTTATCTAACACAGTGTTTTCCCAACCTTTGACACTTTGAGGAACCCGTGAGACAATCTTCCTCATCCCAAGGAACCCCAATACACACACACACGCACACACACACACACACACACACACACACACACACACATATATATTATATATATATATATTATATATATATACATATATATATATATGTAAGCATTTATATTAATTACCTTTAGTAAAACCGAGGGAAAAAATCTTGCACGATATATTACGATAAAATAAATTATAGGACTACGATTTCTCACGCCATGTTTAACGAAAAATATATACTTATAAATAACAAATAATTAAATAAAACAAAACATGATTCTTACGGAACACCTGGCGATCGTTCACGGAACCCTAAGGTTCCCACGGAACCCCGGTTGACGATGGCTGATTCTAACACAAAATAATTTATTTGTTTCATATAAATAACAGTCATCTGTAGGCCCATAATAATTCAGTCATATTATTATTTTTTCAAGCAAGCAACTGACTTCAATTATAGTAGGGGAGCCCGGGGCTAGTTGGCTACAGGGGTAAGTTGGCATACTCAACATGACTTTAAAGTTTACCAATAGGATATGACTAATACATATACTGTGTAATTGCCACGTGGTTCCTCAATTACCAGCAAAATTCTATAGAGATAGAACGTAGGCGCTCGAATTTATGAGACAATTTCTGATTTTGATGGTAGTAAGTAAATATTTTAATCTTTCTGTTATTTGCTATAACATCTATACATTCATAAAGATTAGTTTTCAATGGTAGCATAGTTTTTCCTTATGGTTTAAAGATTCTATAGCATTAAAATTATTAATTCAAGGCTTCTTGGTGTGGACTGGTAATCGTTTTTCTACCAAATGGTAGGTGTGGGCAAGTTGGCTCAAAATAAATGGGGCAAGTTGGCACACGTATTGATAACAATAGTAAGCCTATTTATTTATATAATTTACGTTTTGTTTCTGGACTTTTGGAAGGATAATGAGATTAGTGTCCTATCATTTTCTCCACATTGTTCTCACAAGTTGCAGCCCCTGGATTTTAGTGTTTATAGACATCTGAAGAAATGGTGTTTAACAGGGCATGTGATTCGTGGATGAACTGGTAATCCAGGATCAAGTATGCCCATCTGTGACATTCCTGGTAAAGTTTCCTCGGCTTTACCTCTAGCGGTCACTTATTCTGATGTTTTCAATTGGTTTAGGATTGATGGAATTTCAACTTTGAATTACAGACTATTTCAAGATTTTGATTTTACGGGTGGTTATGTAACAGATTGAGAGATGTCCGAAAAGAAACATGGGCTTCGGATCAGTCATCAGCGTGATACAGAGTTTAAGAACTGCTCTTGTTGATCCAGAAGAAAGCTCAGCTGAAGAGAGCCTGTGTTTGGTAAGCCAGGAGAAGTGTGGGTCCAGTGCAGGGCATGTACCATGTGGGAGCATGAAGACTATGACGAGGATTTATTTCACACCTGCCACAATTACAACTAGATGATGATCTGAAGTAATACTAATGCCTTATATTTTGTATTTTGGAAATTCAGAGGGTATTTTTGCTATTTGATTTAAATGCAATGTAGTAATTTTCTTTTAATTATCAATGTGCCAACTTACCCCATAATGTGTGCCAACTTACCCCGTGGGGTAAGTGGCACGAAAAGTTATTTTTTTCTAAAGCTTATTGTTATCTTATGTTGAAAGCAAACAGCAATTATTTGCTCTATGATAAATAGAATGTTAATATTTTTCAATGGTGGTAAGAATTTGCAAAAAGTTTGTTTTATATTCGCAATAACCAAAATTGTAAAAAAGTGTGCCAACTAGCCCGGTCTCTCCTACTCGCTTTAGCTTTGTTTACGATATGAAAAAATTAATGTAGCGGTGGTTTGGAAGACTGACACTATAAAGTAGCATATAAGTTCTTATCATTATTAGAGTTATTGCTGTAAAATGTCTATGTACATAACATTTGTTAAATAGAGTTACGCACCCATTAAATAGATAGTAATACATGTGTAATATATACGCTATAGTCAGGGTACAGATCATAATTGTGCTACAGCCTACTCGGTTTGTTTATCGAAGCAGGACTACCTTCTTTGGTTTCAACTGACTTTCAAGCTAATGAAATCATGGATACATTTTTGTATTATCAGTTTTATGAATGAATATTGTTGTTAATATAGTCGATTTTTTTTCGGCTGGGGTAAAATTCGTCAGATATAATACACCTGGCTGAGGAAGGACACAGAGGATCTCTGTTTTTTAAACAATATCTCTACACACCAAGTTATTTCAAACAATTCCATTCTCTCAAGAAGATTATGAATAAATACAAGAGCAAACTAGACCAAAAAAAAAATAATAATAATAATCACCTTGCATTAATGTAAAGAAAACCAGAGAAATGAAAAATTAGTGCGATTTCAATTTTTTCTATCGTTAATGTTTAATGAGTCGTGTTTAGCGAATTGTTAGGGTTTATTGAGTATGCGTTTTAGTGAATGTTTGGATGAGTAAGTGTTTGATGAATGTTTAGGGTTTAGTGACTGTTTAATATGTCAGTATTCAGTGAATGTTTACGAGTCTTTAGGGTTTAGTGAATGTTTTGTGAATGTTATTGAATGTTTATTGTGTAAGTATTCAGTGAATGTTTTGTCTTAAGGGTTTTAGTAAATGTTTTGTGAATGTTAAGTGAACGTTTAGTGAATGTCTTGTGAATGGTAGTGTTTAGTGAATATTTAGTTTGTAAGTATTCAGTGAGTGTCTAGGGTTTTAGTGAAAGTTTTGCGAATTTTAAGTGAGCGTTTAGTGAATGTCTTGTGAATGTTAGTGTTTAGCAAATGTTTATTATGTAAGTGTTTATTAAGTTTTTAATGAGTGGATGTTCATTCACTGTTTAGTATTTAATAAGTATTTAGGGTTTGGTAAAAGCTAGTATTTAAGAGTGCTTGGGATGTTTAGTGTTTAATTAATGTTTAGGATTAAGTGAGTGTTTAGTAAATCATTACTGAGTGTTTGGGGTATAATGAATATTTAGTAAATTTAGCATTTCAAGTGTTTAGTGAGCATTTATTGTATAGTGAGTGCCTAGTGAGTGTTGGGTATTCAGAGTGTTTTGTGTTATTGAGAGTGTGTGAGTGTATGTTAAGTGTGTGTGTGTGTGTGTGTGTGTGTGTGTGTGTGTGTGTGTGTGTGTGTGTAGTGAATGTAAGCAAGTGTGAGTGCTTACTGAGTAAGTGCATCGTGAGGGTTGGTGGTTAGTGATTGTACATTACTGTTTAGTTAGTGCTTCGCTACCATATGCAAAGAAAGTCCTGTATTTACACAGGAACCATTTATGATCGACACTGCTTAGATCCAAGAGCAGATGCTTAGGCCTGACCACAATGGTTGGAGTGCTTAGGTGTGTTTTCGTTAGGTAATTTTTCTCTGTGAAATTGGGTCGAATAATAATAATAATAATAATAATAATAATAATAATAATAATAAAGATTAAAAAAGTAATAGTAATAAAATATAGTACTAAGAGCTGGACCCAGACCTTTCAATATGGCCTTCCAAAGTCACTCTCGGCAGGGAGATCGCTACTTCAGTGATTGACGCCCTATGCCTTGCACACAGCTGATACATTTGCACATTCGGTTGTCAAATTTTTATTGACTGTGGAGACGCATTATAAATCATATTAACAATGGTAAATGCATTGAACAGACGTGAGGATATAATATGGTGTTAGTGCCTGTCTACTGGACATAATGAACAAATAAAGAAAAAAATATTACTAGGGAGAAAATTAGCCGAATAATGGTCGGCAAAGCCAGCATCGATAGAATGTATTGAAACACATTACATAGGCTGCCTGTGGTGCGTGCCGGCGGGAAGTTAAGAGACAGCAAACTGTTTATCATTTTTATTTAAGTTTAGATTTTCTTCCCTGAATATATATGGTACCTGATACTTGGTGATGGTGTACAGATCAATTTGAGTGAGGCAGCCAAAAATAAGTGGACTATTAGATAACTGACATGATATTATAGGCCAACTTAATTTGGGAGTCAGGAGCTCCAAGTTGTATGATCGTCAACTTCGGGAGGGGGAATAAAATGGGGGAAAGGTTTTAATCTTTATAGTTAGCTTATCCTGAACAATTCATTCACATTTCCGTTTCCAGTAATTATTTATGTTGTGATATACATCATCTATTTGTGAATGTGCGGGTGTTAAAAAAACGGCTCTTTATGATGGGACTTTGGTCTTAATATCAATGAATTCCCATATCCGATAAAAATTTCATTTCATCCACACGAACCAACAGCAACTAAAGAACAATTCAGTTATGGTAAGACACGTTGGGCTACGAACCTCGACATGGCTGCAGTGTCCTAACTATAGGCAAGAAAAGAAAATGTCCAAAGACGCTATCAAAGCGAGAATACTTATCTTACATTTCTTTTTTTAGAGGAACTGAGAGTGGCACCATATGACTGGTTTAATTATTGGCACCATATGACTGGATTAATTATTCAAAAATGGCTCGGCACACATACTTGTAGCTTTTGCCAATTGTGACCCCCTCCCATTCAGATAAAATACTTTGTGTGAAGTAATAACTCCAAACCAAAGGATAGTGCTAATATTATATAATAGTTATATATATTAGATAATATATATAAATATATATATTATATATATATATATATATATATATATAATATATATATATATATATATATGTGTGTGGTGTTGTTGGGTAGTGTGTGTGGTGTGTGTGAGTGTGTGTGAAACTATAGAAAGTAGACCAAGCCTAGGAAGTCTCACACATAGTATTTATATAGATGTGATGGAATTAATGAAGTGAAATATTCCATACTTCAATAGGAATTTTAGAAAATAACTCCGGCAGTAATTCTTATCCTGAAACATCACAATATTTCTTGAATTTTTTGCCTTTTACATTTTATCAGGCTCACGATTTTCAGATACTTACCATATTTCTAATACTAATATTGCCTATGATAGATTTTGAAATATTTCAAGGTGTCCCACCTCTCCCTTCCAATCGTAGGTTATGTCTGTGAAAGGGTAACCACACACTAAATTGTCTGGCATTACCATCACAGCATTCTAGGATATTGTGCTATTGTGTACAAATTTTACTTTATATCTCCAATGTTGGATGCAGATCCTGTCTTCCCTATCCCCTCCCCGACCCTACGTTCGTTGTGGGGGTGTCTACCAGAGGGTGAGGGTAACCACCCTCAAAATGTCTGTCATTACCACCACAGTACTCTAGATGTGCAGTGCTATTGTAGTACAAATTATACTTGGTATCTCCAATGTTGGATGCAGATCCTGGCTCCCCCCCCCCCCCACTCGTTGTGGGGCGTCTGTCAGGGGGTAACCACCCACTAAAATATCTGTCATTACCACTGCAGTACTCTAGGAAGTGCAGTGCTATTGTAGTACAAATTTTACTTGATGTCTCCGATGTTGGATGGAGATCCTGCCGCCCCCTCCCCCTCCCCTTACCCCATCCTCCCCCACTCGTTGTGGGGTGTCTCTCAGGGGGTAACCACCACTAAAATGTCTGGCATTACCATCACAGCATTCTAGGATGTGCAGTGCAATTGTAGTACACAAAATTTTACTTGGTATCTCAAATGTTGGATGCAGATCCTGCCTCCCCCTCCCCACCCGTTGTGGGGCGTCTGTCAGGGGGTAACCACCCACTAAAACGTCTGTCATTGCCACCACAGTATTCTAGGATGTGCAGTGCTATTGTAGTGTAAATTTTACTCGGTATCTCCTAAGTTGGATCTAGATCCAATTAACCCTTTTCAGTGCGTCTGTCAGGGGGGAACCCACCCTCCAAAATGTCTGTCACTGGTCATTCTATAATCAGTAGAGTCTGCAGATATATTATATATTAGTTTCATCTGGTATCTCATATATTGGATCTAGACCCAAAATCTAACGAGCAATTAGTGGTGCTTGTTAAGTAAGCCACCCATATATTTTCGGCAGACGGTCAGTTTCACAGTTTACAAGTCTATTCCTAAATACCGGTAGGGGTTACAGTCGGTATCTCGTTCGTTGTATCTCAACGGTCCGGGCTGCCGCTCTATATACTGATGCTGTGCAATGCGTTTCTCAACAGTGTTTGCAGATTGCCCAATATAGAATTTAATGTATCGTATGGCAAACACAGTATATTGTTATTAAAATTCCTAGTTCCACTGGTGGAATAATCTGATTTTTGTCAAAACTTGGCAGGTTTCGTTCATACAATGCAAAACTACCCTATTTGCACGGTAATGTAAAGACCCATAAACCCAGTTATCCGATGAGATCTATAATCAGTACAGTTGTAGTGTCATTAGCCGTTAGTTAGCACAATTTCCAAGTCACATAATAAATTCCGTGGATTTTGTAATAACCTGCCTAAATGTAAGCCTTACGGACGATGAAATTATGGAGTTTCGACGTAACTGGCTTGATCACTTGTGTACCAGTTAATGATGTTCTGGAGTTTTTGAAGTGCGGAGTAGATAAACATGTTTTTATTTAACCGGTTAATGTAAGTTTACAGTGAATTAAATTTTGCATAGTAGTTACTAGCTTTATTTTACTTTGCGTAGAGGATACTTGCTTTGTTTCTAATGGTAAATATTTTAGACAGAAGTGTGGTTTGCAGATGGGGAACTGCCTTTTACCTGTTCTTTCTAATTTACATGAATTTTTTTTACCCGACAATATACTTTGGATACGTTATGTTGACGACAAATTTAGTATTTGGAAAATTCACTTGGACATAAATCTTACACTGACATATTTGAATGGGATAATACCTAACATCCAATTTACGTACTGCTGAGAAGTAAGAAAATAAGAGTATAGCTTTCTTGGATATTAAAGTCATTAGAAATAACAATACTTTCAAATGTAAAGTTCACCGAAAAGGTAGCAACAATAAACTGATTATTATCAATGCGAGATCTTTCCATGATAAGCAAGTAAAGCTGTCAGGAATAAGATCTATGTTTTAAGAGCGCTTTCTCTAATCAGACCTAAATTCTTGGATGTTGAGCTAATTATATATATTATATATATATATATATATATATATATATATATATATATACATGTATATATGGATTGGGTCTTAAGCACAATTTCACTGCTCATGATATAGACGAATGATTTTCGCTTGCCAAAAAAATCGTGTTATTCCACTAGTGGAAATAGTAACTTTAATAGCAGTGTACCGTGTTTGCCGTAGTATAAATGCCAGCCTTGGATCATATTATCCACCTGCTTGAATTACTTGATGTGACTGTTGTATTTTCATATCTCAATGCCATTGGCAGAACTTTGATAAGAAACAGCCCTATGTTACGATAACTATACAAAATTCCTTGTGGTTGCATGAAATTCTATATTGGACAATCTGCAATCACTTTTGAGAAACGCATTGCACAGCATCAACATAGTATCGCCACTGATCAGAGAAATAGTGCCATTAGTAAACATGCTAGAGAAAGTTTTTATCCAATTCAGTGGTCTCAAGCAAGAATCTTGTTCATAGACAATAATTTTATAGACAGAAATCTCATAGAAACGGTATGTATTGAGTATAGCGAAAAAAATAATTTTCAATGGCAGTATTGGTTTATTCAAGACAGACCTGCTCTTTCTACATATTACGAAAAATCATTACAAATTATATGTAACATATTGACTTAGGTTTCACTTAATTACCTATTTAGCCTCATTAGATTGTTAACCTTTTCTGTTGGACGAACTATGTACTAGACCATTTATATTTTATACTACTCTGTAACAGTTGTAAGCACCCTTAACCATTTTTACTTGTTTATGTTATATGTAAGTCTCAAGTCAAATGAAAACATGTCCGATGTATGTTTCTCTTAAACTGATTAGGCAATAAAGTTTCCCCGAAAGAGGCCTCATGAAAGGCGGAACTGTTGGGACAAATTAAGAACTCTGTTTCCTTTTGCCTCTGGTTTCTCCTTCGTTTTCATTGTGGAATACATCTATATATATATATATATATATATATATATATATAATATATATATATATATATATATA
>NC_061106.1:3456896-3479396 GCF_015104395.2 Macrobrachium nipponense | reverse complement strand
ATATAAAGGTGATGCCACAGAGGAAAATGAAAAGACGAAAAATGCCAAGATCTTTCGGTCTACACGACCCTTTACTTGAGGGTCATTAGACCGAAAGATCTTGGCAATTCTCTTCTTTTTATTTCCCTCTGGCATCACCTTTATTTATACATAGCATCACGTTTTATATATTTCGGGATAAAGTTATTCATTATATATATATATATATATATGTATATAATATATAAATATATAAATATATATATTATGGTGGACTCCTGCTCACTATAAATTACCAGAACCATTGTGCTTATGAAGCTTTCTCTAAATGGTTATCTTCAGAGCCTTACACCAGCCACACGGTATCCCCTCTCACACAAATCTCGTAAAAAATAAAATTAATACTTATATACCAGATCCAGGTTGTATGAATGCCCAGATTTCTTATGAAAAAAAAGAACATGAAGGATTCACACCTCCTTTAAACAAATTCTTCTAATAGGCAGATTTTCAAAAGAACCAATTATGACATCAACAGGGCTATTAATATTAAACACAGGGAGTCAAAGAGGAATAAGAAAGACTAAACTTCATAATAATAAGATTTATTAATAAACAAAAGATAGCCGTGAATGATGGTTGGGGCTAGAAACTGCATTCAACGACAAATAAAAAAATTAATATATTCCCAAATAACCTACAATAACACGTACACCGGCTGGAAGGAAAGTAAGTCTCAGAGGGAGAAAGAAAACCACAAACGCTCACTATGGAGAAAACATCACAAACATACGACATTAGAGGGCAAAGATAGGAAAAATAATCCTTAATCCTATTTGCAATAATTAAACAAGCGCCTCAGTGGCGTGGTCGGTATGTTCCGGTATGTTCTTGGCCTGCCACCTCGGTGGCCGCGATTTCGATTCCCGGGCATTCCATTGAGGGGTCAGAGATGTGTATTTCTGGTTATAGAAGTTCACTCTCGACGTGGTTCGGAGGTCTCGTAAAGCCGTTGGTCCCGTTGCTGAATAACCATTGGTTCCATGCAACGTAAAAACACTATACATACAAACAAACAAACAGTAATTGAATACCTAAACCTACTTACAGTCGTAATATGACATTAACTAAAACGCTTATATATAGAAACGCAACACTCGAAGATGATTCTGCCGGTTACCATCAGCAGCTCGAAGCATCTCTTAACACCGGAGCATCAAACGCCGATCAAAATAACGTTTATGATATGCTCTTACCGCAGATAAGTCTCCCTACGATCATCACAAAATGCACTTGAAGTTGGTTCTGCCACTAACGATTCCCGTGCCCGTAGCGCGACAGCGTCAATAGTCTCGCCAAAAATAACTATCAATAATTATGGTTACTGGAGGCAAGTGCCCCTACGGGCGCTGTAATGCTCCGGAACAGCGAAGAGGTCCGGAGAAAGCTGCAACAGAGGTGAACGCCGTGATCGAAATTGTGCTATAGTAGTAGAATTACATCAACCGTGCATCTGATGTCTAGGCCAGTCCCTTACGACGCTCACAGGGCTGGAAACTCTGTCTCTAGAGTTCACATAGGCAGGATATATGTTCCACCTCTCCTGAGGGATACGTCTTCCAAAAAAATCCCCCCAGGAGAGAGGTGGAACATACATCCTGCATATGTGAACTCTCGAGACACAGTTTCCAGCCCTGTGACTGGCTTATCAACAGCCAATCAGGAGCGTCGTAAGGGACTGGCCTACACATCAGATGCACGGTTGATGTGAATCTACCATAGTAGTGATGATTGTGCCCTCACACGGCACGGGACTCAAAAAGGTTGACTCCGACAACGAATGGTTGAATATTGTCCTACCGCTAAACGCCCACAGGAAGCAGGCAGTAGCAAAGCAGAATGAAGCTGTGATGCTTTATATATTACCTGCCGCAAAGCAGGCAATAGGGCAGGCAACAGCAAGGCTAAAAAATGCAGCAGACCTCTCGCTCACATAAACTGGGAAGGAACTCCCTTTGAGAGACGAAGATCCCAAATACACAAAACCTTCGCTGAATCACCCAATGAGAAAGAAGTATTATGACAATGAAAGAGAAAATGATCTAACATGGGTGTGTTACCAGTAACAAGCGAAACACCCAGCGGTACAGCCCAAGCGTTCATTTTACGGCAAAAAGTAAGCAAAACTTAAGAATTCAATTACTGGGCTTGAAAGACTTAAGTTAACTTTTCTTGATAAATATAAATATATATATATATATATATATATATATATTAATTATTTTATATATTTACACATATATTTATATATACATGTATATAAATATATACTATGCATTCATGAACTATATTATGTATAAATATGAGTTACATTGTGTATGTGTACATATATGTATATACGCCATATGGATTAGACACCTAATGTATTAATATACGTATACTATCATAATTAGTATAAATATTATATAATATATATCTACACATATATTATAAATATATTTATATACTATATATAATATAATCGTTTGTGATTACTGTCACTCAACGTCAACTGTGCTGCTATCTTACGGATTCTTAGATAGACGTCTTGGGAAAGTCGTGAAAGATTTGCCTTCCTTCCCACTCATAAAATAAGACTATAAGGTCCCTGTCCTTCGTAATTAAAGGAATTTCAATTCCAGGAGATCGGATGCTCCAGTAGCGAGACATTTGGGAATGTCACCAAATTCAAACCAGGACGGTCCTACTGGGAAGTGAGACCAAGGTTTCTATGTTATGGGTGGGAAGGGTTTTCCGGGGGGGGGGGTGGGGGGGGGGGGGGGGGGGGGGGGTGGGGGGGGGGGGAGTCTTTGACTATTGGTGTTTACCCTCCAGAACGGTAGAGATGTCATTGGAAACATAATTTTGTATGCTCCATTCATTTATAGAATTTTATCATTGCTTCTTATTTCCACTTATTTTTAAGCGGTAAGTAATAGTAATCTATTTCATGACTCCTGTTCACGTATTTGCATTTACAGCTAACTGAAATGTCTTATTATGAAATCTTACATATAAAATTATGCCACGCTTGAAAGTTAATGGCGATAATTCAACTCATTTAGTAGAAAGCTCCAGTCCAAGAGTGTGAACATCCTCTTCCTTTTTGTCGGAGTTTTTGATCCATCCGATTCTGGATCACTGGTAAATGAAGGATGGCTTCGAAGACTTCACGAAAGCCGGTTTGATGAAAATAACAGACAAACCTATCGGATTGAAAACGCGAACCTTTTGCGAGATCATTTTTTATTAGTGTCGATAGGAGAGAGAGAGAGAGAGAGAGAGAGAGAGAGAGAGAGAGAGGTGCTAGAACGAAGTTAGCCGAGCGGAGATCAGTAGTATATGATTATATAATGAATTTATTTTTGTTTTATGACGCACGTGGCTAAGCTTATGATTCTTTTAGGGAGGTAAATAATAAGGCAGAGTTTTGCGGTCACTTCCCATTATGTAGACAACTGGTTTTCAGGGGAGTGAAGGAATTTCTCTTGTGAGCTGCTGTCTTGTCCACCAATAACTCTCCCCTGAACTAATGCCGACTCTCTCTCTCTCTCTCTCCTCTCCGTCCTCTCGCTTCTCCACTTTCTCCTCTCTCTCTCCTCTCTCTCCTCTCTTCTCTCCCATCTCAACCACACCTATCCCCAAGACACTCCTAAGCCCAGTCAATATTTATTAATGAGAACCCTAACATTCATGACGGATACAATGGAATCATTTCAGGTCGCAGAATAGCATAGTCCTCCCAAAAGTTTACACCATACCATTAGAAAATGAAGCAGTGACTTTCGCTGCTCAAAAGTTATCAGAGAGAGCTAAAAAAATATTTAAACTACACTAGTAACGATATCTGGTTGCATGAGTCTCTAGGGACAACGGAACACAGAAATTCAGCCATTTGAGATATTAAATTGCAATCATGTACAAATGAAGAGGGAAAAACATACGCTGATGATTGTATAAAAAGCTAGCGAATTTTTACGAGTAATTTCTTGAGAGGGACCGCTTCAAAGGAATGGTTAAAAGGAGTGTTTTTTTTTTTTTTTTCAGCTTTATAAGTTGAAGGTGGAAGGGGTACCTATCTATGAGAACTATAGGGGCGTAGCATACTTATTATACCGGGAAGGCTTAAGGATAGAATTTTGATGGAGAAATTAAGACCTGGCAGAGGGATTGGTATCACAGGGGAAGAACTGTGTGGTTTTGACAAGGAAGGTGTATGTTTATCAAGTTTGCATTAAGACAGTTATGTCTGAAAAGACTACATGTGGCATCCATGGGTTGAAGATGTGCGGTATAGAAGGCAGGTTGTTGAGCGAGATTATAAATTCTGATGATGGAAGTGAAGTATGTGTTAGAATAGAGAGTGATTACTGGTCTGAGGTAAAAGTGAGTGTGATAATGGGGTGTTTCCCCACAGCTTCTCAATTCCTTCATGGATAGAGTGATGTGAGATGTGAGGCGAAGCTGTGGGATAAGAAAATGAGCTGTGAAGGGTGTTTGGAATTGGAATGGGCTTAGAAATGCTGAAATTTTTGTAGATGGTAAATAACTGATTAGGAAAAGTGAAAAGTTGTGGAAGTGGATTGAAATGTAGAAGATAACCTAGTAAATGTTAATAAGGTTGTTTTAGAGTGGAAATAGTGATTTCTTGACTGTCATTCCTTGCTAGGCGAATACTTTGATATATATATAATATATATGATATGAGATATATATATATATATATATATATATATATATATAAATTATATATATAATGTACTATATAAATTTATATATATATGTATATTATATATACATACATATATATATATATATAAATCAAATAAGATACAGGAGAAGTTTGAAAAGAAACTCCTTGAGTGCCAAGTACTTTGGTGTAATGAACCCATCTTCGTTGCAGGTTAAAGGAAACACTTCTCATAACATTTGAGTTGCATTCTGGGGTTTGATTTTCAGTTTCTAATGCATTTTTATTTCACTTTATAACCGTGTATTGTTACAGTTAACTGGTGGCAAGCAATAGCAGTACTACATGTGGTTCCTCTCGCTGATATAATAGTCACTGTCCTTGTGCACAGAACCACTCACTGATAAATATATGCAAATTGATACAACATTGATATTATACATGCAGCTGATAAAAGAACACTAATTGTTAGGTTCTCAGATGATTTGCAGATAACTTGAATGAGTAAATAGTATTGCAAAGCTCACAAAATGCAAAATGTAGTAAAAATCGACTCATTTTGGGCTGAAAATCTTGAGGCATAATACAGGTGAGTAACGAGAACGCATTATTAATGCAATTTAGAGCAGTGACTTAAAGTGACAAACAGTGACTTTGAGAAAAAGTAACTTTGGTCAAAATTCCAGAGTGACAGCATGATAACCTAAATGTCACTTTACTGAGGATATCCCAGCCAATTAAGCTAGTGCTTGGCATTTCCCACGAACCTTGGCTTATCAGGTGGTTAGTAACTCTTGGAATAACTTGAGGTTTTATGCAAACATTGCGTTCATGACTGACATTTATCAACAACAATGCTGCTCCTTAAAGCAGAGCATTAAACATTTTGTTACTATTCTCCATATTACTCGAACCTTTGGGACTGCTACTCATTCAGTCAGATTTCAGTGTCTGAACCTCCTCTCACTGGAGTCATTATCTCTAGAACACCGCTAGTGAGTATATAGTGGTTTTGGTGGAGGTGAGGCGCGGCAGAGTAGACAGTTCTCATTTATGCTTTCTGATGAATGTAACGATGGTGAGATGGGATGCACCGAGTGTTTACCTGCACGAGGCCTCCATAGGGTTTGTACTGTACTGTCACTCATTGCTCCTGTGGCGATTTTCATCGCTTCGAAACAATTGTTTCTTAGATCCTCTGCCTTTACCTGTTTTATTCTCCTTTACCCAGATTGGTATAACCTGATTGTGGGCGTTATAATTACTTACTCCTGCTGTCAACAAAATGGTAGAGGTATGGTGCTTTTACAAGGTTATTCTGCGGTGGTATTCCTTGCTCCTGTTAGGATTTTTGTCACCTAGGGAGGGGTGCCCGTTGAAATCACTGCCTGCTTTCCTGTTTGGGTCACCATGATCCCTGTCCTTGAGTGACAGGACCAGGTCGTGGTGGTGTAACTTTTTGTTCTTGCCGCCAACAATTGATTACGGTTTCATAATGCCAGTGACCATAAGTTTCCGCTATTTTGTTCGCGTCCACTACCCATCCTTATTTGGGTCCTCTGGCAAGTTACCTGTGTGGAAGAAGGCAATGTGAAAGTCTGGGCTTGGCAGAATTTCAGTATCGCGAGAGGAAAGGAAAAAGGTAACCTGGCTACCCCTTGATTGAAAATTTCCAAGAAGGCTGTAAACCGGCAGTAAGGAGAGGGGAAAAAGGCTACGCGTTTCGAGAAAGTGTTGTGTGAAGGCAAAATTAATCTCATTCTATATGAGGATGATCCTTGTTGGATGTCTCTGTCTTGCAAGATAAGCCACTCTGTATCGGTTGATCAGGAATGAAGGCAATATTAAGTATATTCTGTTTCAGACGCTATTTCATTTTTCTTTATAATAAACCATAAAAAAAAATTTAACATGTGGAACGACTTAGTTTTAGCATTGGCAGAATAGGAATGAACAGGCAGAAAAAAATTAAATTGTTAGGCAAGTTCGGTACGAAAATTTTATAAACACACACCACATATATATATATATATATATATATATATATATATATATATATGTATATATATATATATATATATATATATATATATATATATATATATATATATATATATATATATATATATATATATATATATATAGCCGTAATGCTCTACGACAACATGAAATATCGCATGTTTTTAGTGATAGATTGTCTATATATATATATATATATATATATATATATATATATATATATATATACCGAGAGAGAGAGAGAGAGAGAGAGAGAGAGAGAGAGAGAGAGAGAGAGAGAGAGAGAGAGAGAGGGGGGGTGGGTGGGGGTGGGGGGTGGGGGGCGCTTTTTACTCGGACTTCGGGACCTTATTTATGCACAAGTAGCACATAGCCAGGAGGCTCTGTTTCAGCCTAAAAGTATTGAAGTAATGGCGTGAAACCAAATATTGCCTATAAAGTTGTAGAGTTAACACAAAGGGCTTCTAACACTAAAGAATATTATAGCGAATATTCTGTTGGATAGCGAGTTAATATCTAGAATTTTCATATTTTAAGACTGTCTGACGTAGGTCATTCCTGTTGGGAACTCTTGTTAACTGATCGGTCTGTAGTCCAAAGGTTCCAGGTTCAAATCCTGCGGTAGTCTCACATTTCTCTCGACTCTTACATGGATATTGAATATCAGTGAAAGGGAATGTCAAGAAGCTAGATATAAATATTCAAGTACAGCGCACTCAATGTCTTACTTGCGAATAATTAGTCATTACACACAGTCAGTGCTTCAATTTCGTCTTCCAAGAAGAAGAAAAAGAAGAAAAAGTTTTAGTGCAGAGGATTGTCAAACGAAGAATAAGAAAAAGTTTTAGTGCAAAGGATTGTCAAACGAAGAAGAAAAAGTTTTAGTGCAAGAGATTGTCAAACGGAGAAGAAGAAGAAAAAGTTTTAGTGGGAAGGATTGTCAAACGATGAAGAAGAAAAAGTTTTAGTGGGAAGGAAAGTCAAACGAAGAAGAAGAAGAAAAAGTTTTAGTGCAAAGGATTATCAAACGAAGAAGAAGAAGAAGAAAAAGTTTCAGTGCAAAGGATTATCAAACGAAGAAGAAGAAAAAGTTTTAGTGCAAAGGATTATCAAACGAAGAAGAAGAAGAAGAAAAAGTTTTAGTGGGGAGGATTGTCAAACAAAACAAGAATTCGCTTAGTTTACTGAAGTGTTTGGGACTGCTTTGTGTAAATAGCAAAGAGAGAGCCCGAATCTGTACTATGACCAAGCACCAGGCCAGTGGTCCTCAACATCCTCCAAGGAAATACAGAAGGATTAACTAACTTTATATCGTAAACTAAACGTCACAACAATGATCAGAGAGAGAGAGAGAGAGAGAGAGAGAGAGAGAGAGAGAGAGAGAGAGAGAGATTGACTCTGAGTAACGTCGGAAGTGGAGGACTTTATCGGATAAATCGTGTTAAACACTAACTTACCACTCCAGGCATGTGGTATTATATATCTGTCTTTATATGCGAGTGTGTATAAGTACATTTGTTATACAATGCATGTGTGTACAAGTATATTTGCTATACACTCGACTCTTTATTCTTGCAAATATTAAACCACAAATAACGCATTAATGGTGAATTGACCTTCCCTTGAGAATAACGTAGCCACACCCAAAACGAGTTTTATATATTGAGTCGTCCTACCCTGACGAGAGTAATAAGATGATTTCCACTTTGCTCTACAAAGGAGGCTTAAGCACAGGTTCGAATTCTTGTCAGGGCGGCAGGATTTACCTTTTGGGGTAAGTTTCGAATTTTTTGCATTAAAATTTCACAAATTCTGACTCAGGTTATTCACAGACGGTTTTAAACATTTCCTTGATAAAGTGGAAAAGGTGAAAATGCAATCATCATATATACATACATGCATACATATATACATACTTACGTAGCACACACACACACTCACATATATATATATAATATATATATATATATATTATATATATATATATATATATTACGTATGAACCCTAAGAGAGAGAGAGAGAGAGAGAGAGAGAGAGAGAGAGAGAGAGAGAGAGAGAGAGAGAGAGAGAATCTTTGACTAACACTTTTAATGAGAAACCAGAGGTATTTGTGTGAATCCCGTCTCCTCCGGTCTATGGGCATGTTTTGATACTTAATTATGCAACACATCGGCGACATGTGTTTAAGGAATCCTATTAGTATTTTATGGTTATTTTTATGAGCTGTTCTCTTTGTCCAAATGTAGTAGACTTGCTCCCTAGGTTTTTTTGTCATTGGAGACGGGACTTCATGGGAACCAGGACTACTTTTCTCATTTATCCATCTTTTTTTGATAGTTTCAAATTTTTAAGTAATATGGTAAAAGTGAGAGATGTCTGTTGTGTATTTGCGCATAGTGTTTGTTAGTTTAGATGAGTCCAAAGGTCCACACCAAGCCTCAACTTTCACGATCTAGTCTAAGATGTGAAAGTTATAAGGAAAGGGTCTGAGCTGGCATAAGGCCAAGTTAATCTAACCCAGCCACTTTCGTTGTTCCTAGTACTAACGGTTTTAAAAGACAGGCATAGTTTCTTATTTTTGGCATCACAATCGGTGTCTCTGTGAAGTTGCATAACTCGAGTTTCAGATTCCAAGGTAAACGTATTATGTATGCCAATGAACGAAGTTTATGATGCCGATAAATATATCTTATTTCAATTAATCCTTGACCAACACCTCCTCAGGTCACCGCTATGTTGATCAAAGTCTTAATTTACTCCTTCAGAGAATATATTATGAACCTCTCTCTCTCTCTCTCTCTCTCTCTCTCTCTCTCTCTCTCTCTCTCTCTCTCTCTCTCTCTCTCTCTCTTGTAAGCGAGGCAATTAGCCTGAACATGAAATACTAATGTTACGCATTAATATTTCACCATTTGTATTTGTTTGCTTGTTTCTGTTACCATACTCCAACTCCTTTGTTCATCACTTCCGAACAATTTCCGACACCGAGATTCAGCGAAACCTTCAGTTTACCACTGCACACACACACACACACACACACACACACACACACACACACGAAGTGCTTTCCCAAACGAGGGTTGGTTCCCGAGAAAATAATGTAAAACGTTCATTGCAGCATTCATAATTACCTGGTTGAATCATTCATTAACCCTCTTCACAGAAAACCTCTTTGACATTAGCCACTGCATTTACTTATACAGAAGACTCATCAACAGCACATCAACCCCCTCTTCCCTCACCACTACCGCCACCTATCTGTCCCACTGACATGTAACTTTGAGTCATTCTCTTGGTTCCGAGGCCATCCTTTTGTATATAGCCTACCTCTTTCACGCCATCTGCCCAACCTTTTGTGGGCTTTCTCACCTCCTCCCTCTTGGTACTTATGAGTTATACACTTATCCCTAATCTATTGCTAATAACGAGGATGATCAAATATGAGTTCACTCCTCTTATCGGGTAAGATATATATATATTATATATATATATTATATATATATATATATATATATGATATATATATATATATATATATATATATACATACATAGACATACATATATATATATATATTATATATATATATATATATATATATATATATCATATATATATACACACACACACACATTAGATATATATTATGATATATATATATATATACTATATATATATATATATATATATTTATATATATATATATATATGCACACTTATCATTCCTTTGGAAGCTTGAATTTCAAGGTAATGGTCCCTGTGGGCTTGTTCCATATGAATAGGGTTCATCTACTGAATGATGATAATAAACATTTCTTATTTCTTATCAGAAGAGAGTTATGTTTAATTTTCATAATAATTTTGAGTATAAGAAACAACAAATTCAGTGGTAAGAGTAACGATTTTGCCTTTGATCATGGGCAATACCAAAAGCTCCTCACATGGAGAAGGAAGAGGTGACACGCGCACATAAATATATGTATAATAGATGATAGATATGTTCTTCTGTTCCTCCTCGCTTGAAGGAGCACTAGTAAATGTTTTTAGATTGTAGGGTAACAGAAGGTTAGATGTTGCGATAGAAATTTAGCATGTGTTCGGATAGGTACACAAATCGTGGCAAGATTGTAAACAAAGGGTCTGAAACAGTATCTCATAGTTGTTCAATTTGTTTTTGGACGGAGTGATGCGAGAAGATAAACGACGCTGTAGTGTGACCAAAGTTTTTATTATTGGTGAGTGACAGGTTTCGTTTTAAGATTAGTCTGAAGGAATGATTTGTCTCTTTGGTGTCTGATATCTTTATGGGTCAATAGATGCTGAAAGTTCGAGAAAGGCTGATTTAGAATGAAGGTTGTGGGATAAGATGATGAGTTATGAGTGATGAATGGAATGGCTAATGTTTCCAGATGATTCGTATCGATTGATGTTAGTTCGAAAGTGTTTGCAACGAGGAAGTTTGAGAGAGAATGAGAGCAAGATTAAAGTTATGAGGGTGAAAGGAAACCGAAATGATTGAACAGTGAATAATAATATGGATAATGGAAGAATAGAAGCATTATATATGTACCTACATGTACTTGGAAGTAAGTATGACAGGGAAAGGTAGGGTGAGAGAAGAATGAGTCAAGAGGAAGTGAGGCCAGAAAGATAGGACGGTCTGGGCAAAATGCAAAAGTCTGGGAAGAGGCTTGATCTGTCCAAAGAAACCAAGGTTGGATTGCATGAAGGGATTGTTAGTATATATATCGAATGCACATGAAAGAAAAGAGTTGAAGATTTAATAAGGTGAGAAATGGGGAGATGTAAGTGAGAAAAGGGATAACATAAGGGAGAGGATAGATGAGTGTGTTTTGAGACATTTTGGATGTGTGGAAAGGATGGAGGGCGATAGGTTGATGGAATGAACGTATATATATTCTGGAAATGTCATTAAGGTAAAGGAGAAGATTTAAACATTTCTGTATGAATGCAATAGAAGAACTGGTAAAGAAGTGTCTCAATATCGAGGAAGTGCGAGAAGGCAAAGAAGATAAGGACGAAATAACAATGTATATGTGGTATTCCATTTGCTCCTGACGGTTCATTTATTTATGTTTATGAAGTTAATGAAGTGGAGGTTCTCGCCATATTAGTTTTTTTTTATGATTCAGCAGTTAAAGTTTCCCTACGCTAGTAACTGTTTTTTTTCCATTCTTAGATTTGTTCCTTCCTGTTTGTTACCTAATTAGACATTATAGTCTATGAAAACTTGTCGGGTAAATGCTAAACGCTTTATCTTATTCAATCAAAATATTTGTGTGGTTGGTACTATTCATAAGATAATAGTAATAGAATTGAGCTCTTATTACTCTTGTCGAGCATATAATATAACTACAGTGTATTTTCTTAACTCGTGTAGTCTTTTGGGTCTCTGCATTGCATTCCTGTCCGCTGTCTCCTGATGTTTATTGGAGTATACAGATAGATAGTCATACCATCAGATTGATAGAGCAACATGATTTCGTTGCATCAGTATTTGTCTTGTAACTTTCCTTGAAAGCATTAAAAATGAATGAATGCTGTATTTAAGGTTGATAGTTTAGGTCGGATAAACAGTGACAGTTTATCTGAATTCTGCTTATTTAGAGAAAAAATTATAAGGTGAATCTGTAGCATAAATGGACTTGATTCATATTGGGGAATGGGGGTGACAATAGGTCTGGACAGCTTGGCTTGACACCAGTATCTGCATGTTTGGCACGAAATTCTTATTGCCGATAGAAAGTGGGTGAGATGGTGAGTGTAGACATGCATTGCATGATGGGGTGTACGACTCGAGCCAAGCCTCCAAGAACTAATACTTCGCAGTTGTTAGAGATCATTGACAACTGTTTTTAGTGACGAAAAAATCTTAAATCTATGACGTCCGTTTATGAAGCAGTGATGAGTCATATGTCACTCTTTTTTTTTAATTAGATTGAAGGCATTGCTGGAGTCATCGCCTTTTAAGTACATGTAATCCCATTTAAGTGTTATGCTCATCCAGGCTGTGTAAAGTATACTAAGTGGTAACCCCAGCATAATCCATCCCCATTTTACGAGTTAATTATTAAAAGCTTTTAGTTTTGGTCTTCAGTTGTAGTCATTTGGTGATATCTACTGAGACAATGGACTGACACTTGCTGGAAGTGTTCATGACACGCCTTGTGTGAACGGTGTGACCTTTGGTAGAAATAAGGCACCTTATACATGGCATTTTAGAGGATATGATAAATAACATTACACTCTTTGTAGGAAAATTACTGCTAGCCGAGATGAACGCTGTTTTCTATAATAAATTTTTCTTGGTTGCATATTCGTTTGAGGTAACTGTTATTATGAAGTTACATTGGTTACTACGTTCGCTCAGCTCTCTCTCTCTCTCTCTCTCTCTCTCTCTCTCTCTCTCTCTCTCTCGTAATTTAAATGTGAAGGAGATACTTGTTTAACTTTGGTGACTGTTCTTTCAAAAGAGTTCGAGTTTCATTTTATTTTTATCTAACGAGGTTTGAATGAGATAATTGTCGATAACGTTTACTTTTAAAGATACGTGGATATTCAGTATCAGTTCATACGTTATACATTGGCTCTGATGTGTTTTGTCAGATTAGCTAATGGCGTGCCGGAGTATAGGAGCATTTACTTGCACATGCTATGTGACATTGTAATGTTATGACTCACATGGAAAAAATATGAAATTTGTTTTTTCCCCGTCGAGCAAAAACATTACATCGGTTACTTTAATTATCTCGCAATATTCATTGGGGATACAAGATGCGCATTAATTAAGCAGGTATTACATCTGAAACTAGTTGCAAGCAGTAATTTGACATGCCAATGCTGAACCTGTTTACATTCCAGAAATTCTGAGGGGGCGTGTCTTTTTAGTATAACTTGCAGACTAATTGGTCCAATTTCATTCGGATTTGATATGTTGGCTGCTATATCTCATGCAAAGCACATCATGTAGAATAGGCATAAATTAATTGCTGTATATTTTTTTAACAGCTATATTACCAATAATTGATTCAATACTTATGTATGTAGGGATAGGTGGGTGGTAATATGTATGTCTTCTGTACGTATTAGTATGCATATTAGCCAACAAAATAATGAAGCTCATCAGTAAGAGAAGAAAAGAAATTGTAGAAGTGAGCTTTTTATTATTAAAGAGGTACAGTTATGAATGCCTAAGAATATATTCCACTAAGGTTGTTATTACTGAATTTAGTGTACCAGGGGCCTGGGTGCCTTTTCAGTTCGGTAAAACTCGGAGGAACCTTGAGGTATTTTTAAACATTTGTCTGTAAGCCAAGATCTGAGACTTGGAAATGTTGTCAGTGAGAAATGTAGTACATTTAGATATGGCTTTTGGCAAAGAAGGCAAACTGCGTCATGAGCAACAAGGTTTGGATATTTATCACATGAAAGGTTTTGACTCTAGAATTCCTTGTTATGAATGCAGATCAGTTCCACCTTTAGCTGAGTTGGAGTATCTTCAACAGGTTGGTGGAATGTTGCAGAGCCAAATTTCATGCTGAATTCTTCAGTCGTGAGGTATAAAAGGAGGACTAAAGTTCCTCCATCAGCTCCTCCAACATAATAGCAAAAACAGTGTCTTTCCATTGATGTCATTTCTTGGGTTTCAAGCGTCGTTGTGAAATGGGAACCACCATTCGTCTTAGTTGAGCTTGTCAAAATCTCTTTTTGTTTGATGTTAATTTCATTATGATGTACAATAAGACAAGGGAGGCTAAATCTGTTGCTTCTTATCATGTACTAACCTCTCTTTCATTTCCATGACAGCTGGAATATAAGAGATCACATGCTCATCGTTTTGGTCATCAAGAAAATCTCTGAACTGTTGCTTATTTAAAACACGAAATTTATTAGTGATTGATGCATGCAATATCCGTTGTATGAAATTAGGTTAGATATATAGACTATAAACATAAACATAGGCTAATCTAATTTCATATAACTGCTTTTTCTGAGCATTATTTATTGATTTTAATTGCGATAAATTTTTGTATTTTAGACCCGATGATAAGCCGAGTTTCGAAAAGTTACGGTTCAGAAATAAACTGTTTTGACCTTCTATTTTTATTACGTAAAGATTTTCTATCATTTTCCCGGTCATTTATATATATATATATATATATATATATATATATATATATATATTTATATATTTTATATATATATATATATATATATATATATATATATATATATATATATAATAAATGTGTGTCTGTGTGTTTGTGTATGAATGTATCACTAATTGGACCTCATTAAAAATGAACACTATTTAGGTTTCAATGAAGTCGGTGCACTGAACAACAATTGTGTAAGTGATAACGTTAATCTATATATATATATATATATATATATATATATATATATATATATTCTATATATATTATATATATATCGACATATCCTTTCTTCTGGAAATCCAGTTGAAGTTGGTACCTATTTAAAGCTGCCATAATCTAAAAAACAATTTTTTCTTCAAGACCTCGAGAGGAAATTTCTAGTCTGCATACTGAGTATGGTATTTGCATGTGATGGAAAGCGACATTTATTAATTTTATATCAATCAGTATGCAAATTAGGCTTTGGTGGCCATGTTCAAACTCGTGTATGCCTGGAGGCAGGCATCACTGGATTTTGACACTAAATAATTTCGACAACGTCGAAAATGCAGATTCGAAATTGGCAACACAACAAGAACACGACAGAGGAGCCACCTTTTTAAAGGGCTAGTCGAAGACGAGATAAAAAAAAAAGACTTGTCGATCCCTTAAACGACCACTGAATTGATCACTTTTTTTTTTTTTTTTATACCCAATATACTACTTAAAGTGTCCAATCGTTTTAATTATTAGGGATGTTTTAAGATTTACAATAGCGTTTATTATTATTATTATTATTATTATTATTATTATTATTATTATTATTATTATTATTATTATTATTTTGTAGGAACTATATAATAATTCTGTTATTACGACCCATTGTTTAAAAATGATTTTTTTGGTAATGATATTATTATTTCTAATGACAGCTTTATCTATACAATGAACAACACTAAGTAATCAATTGTAACTTTACAAGAGAGGCTGTTTGTATATATCTCGCCTAAAACGATGACCTTTGTTTGAGAACCCCTTGGATGATGTTTAGATAATTAATGTTAATGAGAGACGCGTCGTGAATATTATGAGCTCCATAAGGCAGTTGAATTGAAAAAGTCCTGACATATTAGTTAATGAAATTCAGGATTTTATTGATGAAATATATTACTTCTATATATGTAAAAAAGAGAAGGGAGGTTGTAGTATTCTTGGAACCTCTTATCAAGGGTGAATCTATTTTGCATTACGACTAATTAAAGAATGTTCCAGATTGTTTGTTTTGTTTATAAGTGGTTAAATCCAGCGATACCTGTGCGGGTTTTATATTAGATAAGGGAGAAACATCAAATGCTATTTTATGACCAGATTAGAGTAAAGGAACAATGTGGGATTTTTATTGGTCTTCGTTTAAAGGATGTAGTTAAACAGTTATTTAGATAATAATAGTTTTATTGTAACATTCAAATGAATTAATTAGCAGATATATTCCAATTGTCATTGAATTAAGTTTTTAGCAACTAACAAACCTAGTAGTTTTTATATTGGTGTGATAAGAATAAGCTCTTTTTTATTTAGTTTTATAATGAATGAGCAGTTCTCGTTTTTCATGCTGATAAACTAGAAATATTTCTCTTTCTCCTTAAGTTTAAGAGCATTACTGAAGATTTTGATGCGAATTTTTAGAGGGAGTAGTTTTTTTGCCTGCGGAGCGAATGATTTATAGGTTGTGTTTCACTTTTAAGTGAACTAGACGAAAGTTTTCAATTGGATTTCACCTTTTCGCTGGGCCCGTTAGTGGAAGAGTCGATCTGTCTTGTATTAGACTTCCAAGCTATGCAACAGATTCTGAGAGAATTTCCGGCATATAATTTGCTTCGAAGAATTTATTTTTTATTATTTAACTTTTGCTTCAAGTGACTACTTTTTGTAATTCATGAGCTTTACATTTTGCTTTAAGGTGAATGATCCGATTATAAAAAGATGGTTTGAAAGTAAACAATTGCTTTTTTTACTGAGACTTTTACCTAAATTAGCAATAATTTATTTAGTTTTAAAAAATTGTGCAGCTTTTCCTTTAGTGTCCACGCTTATATACTTTTTACGTTTTGCTCTTAGTTTTGAATTTGTTGTTCATCTTTCGTGGGAATAAATTAATATTAATATCACCCTGTCAGCCCCTTAGGTTTTGCAAGAACTCTCTCCCAGAGCCCATAGCTGTGGTAAGCAATATTTCAGTTTCATCTCTGTCTGTGAAGTTACTGTCCATGCAACGATACGTATTTTAACAAAAATACTTTTTCTTAATTGTAGCGTGTTAAAAAAATTTAACCACAAATCAAAGACAGAGAGCAAAATGGCAGTTCGAAAATCACCGAAAGTGAGACGTCATTGCGTCGCAAGTGATCAAAGCTTCTTTGCATTTTGTTTCAAACAACAATCGGCTTTTATATCTTGGAATGGATGAGTTGGCAGTATTCATTTCAATCAGAGGCTTTTAGTTTTGCAGTTATTTTTTAACCATGTAATTTTTTTTATTTGGTTTTGTATATGTCTATTATTTCCCCTTTTCTTTCAAACGAATGATAGCTTTTTTAAATGATGTGTACTTTGTAGTTTATTGCTTAGGTATGAAGCCAGTGTTTGCCCTCGGTTTTCAAATGGGTGAATATTTTTGTCTTTGGCTCTGAGGAGATGCAACGATGTATTTCGTATTTACTCTAGCTTACTCTTTATTTTGTTTCCAAATCTATGAATAGATTTTATCTTGTAACTGAAGGACTTTCTTTCGTTTATGGAGCCTGATCAGCCTTTTTCTCTATTGTTAGAGGTGTTATGCATTTATTTTATTTGCTATAGTAACCAATGAGATCTTTTTTTAATATATGTGAATTGAAACCTTTTTATTAATTGTCTTTCAAGACATGACCAGCTCATTTTACCCTTCTGTTGAATTGAATTATTTGACAGACTTTGTATATTAGTTTTTATTTATTTATTAAATTTTTTCTTATAAATCTGCAATTTTAATTTGATGTCTAAACGATGTAATTTTACTTTGAAGTAGGTAAATGTTTTTTATATCTCTTTCAAGAAATAAAACGTTTCGGATTTTGCCTTTGAATGACAGCTTTTGTTTGTTTGTTTGTTTTTTTTCTTTTTGAGGGATAAAACCTGGTTACGGTGTATTTGAAGTCAGCGCTGATGCATTTCTATATCCATTCCAGTCAATGAAAGCTTTAGCAAAGACTTTCAGGTGAATTTGTTTGTAGCTATTTTGATTTTAGGAGTTAAATTAGTTTCTAGCTTTTTAAGCGAATAACCGGGTTTTGAGCTGATAAGGGATGGACAACTTGTGATTTGTCTGTAAATGAAAGGAGCGGAATTTATGATAATTTAAGGCTAAGCAATATTATCTTTAATAGGGCAATAATAAGATGAGGGGCTGTTACTGGGGTTTCTGTCGAAATAGCCTTACTACTGTTTTGCTATTCGGGATTTGTTTTTTATTTTATTTATTTATTTATTTTTTTTAAGAGAATGAGAAGTTTCCAGTTTGTGTATTATGTGAATAGAAAACATTGCGTTGGTGTTGAAAGTGAATGAGGGAACGAAATTGTATTTTAAGTTAAGAAAAGTTCTCGTATGGTGGTCAAGGAAATTAAGATATCAGTTCTGACTTCCAAATGAAAGGCATTTTTATTTTGCTTTCAAGGCATCAAGAAAAACCATTAATGCGGCCTCCAAGAAAAATAAAGATTTATATTCGGCTTTCATAGCGGTTGGCCTGTTATATTTCGTTGTGAAGTACGAGTCGTTTAGATTATAAATGAACGAGCGATTTTTCTTTTTGTTTTGAGATTGATAATTTTTCCTTTTTTATTTCTAGTGAATAATCATTCATTTTTTTCAAGGGGATTGACCGCGTTGTATTATTTTTATTATTTCCATATTTTATACTATTTTTATTTTGAAATTTAATTATTATTTTTTATTAATTTCATTGTTAATTTTATTATGTTATTGTAATTATTTTTATTTTTATTATTCTCACTTTAATTATATATTATTTTTATAATTTTGTTTATATTACATTATTAAATTTTAAATTAGTATTATATTATGTTATATTATTATATTATATTATTTATTTATTAATTATTTTACGGAGTGAGTAGTTTATGAATTAGAATTTCAGACTCGACATTCATTCTGTCTGTCAAGTGATCAGACAGTTATCATATGGCCTCCTTTTTGATTGATTAGCACAATTATCTCACACCGAAAAAAAACCAAAAAAAAAAATTTTCTGCTTTTTTTTTTTAACTCCATAGGCCTTAGAAATTGTGTATAAGAGAATGACTTGGTCTTGACATATTCACAGACGTCCTAGACGTCTGTAAAAGTAATTCCTTGTCGTTTCATGTCATGTCTAGGTGTTCGTGAGGAAGTCTGATTGGCATTTTTGTAGAGATCTTGCTTTTGTATATACTCGGTGACCTTTTAACGTCTTGATTTCTGGGCACTTTTTATACACTCTTGTCACTATAAAGCACTGAATCAGTAAGAGAGTGGGAGAGTGACATCCTTGTTGAAGGAAGTGATGATTTTAGAAAATAATAATATTGAATACAAGGTGTATATATATATATATATATATATATATATATATTTAGTATATATAGTATATATAATATATATATATATAAAATCATCCAATAAGAGGTCGAACCCATCATGTAGCAGGTGAAGAGGCAAAACAGCTCAATACATCGGGTTGCTTTATTGTTGCCAACGTTTCAAGATTACGGTCTCATTTTCAAGGTTATGAAAGGAGGAGAAGCAAATATATGTAAATTACAATCTTGTCCAGCAAGATTAACATAAATTGTCACATCAAAATAAGCACGAAAAAAACAACTTAAAAACACACAATGTATCAAAGACTAAAAACACACAATGATTAAAGACTAAGGAAAATTTTTTTTTTAAATTTAAGCAACCCTTACAAACCGTTGTTCGGGTCGCGAAAAGGTTTGCCAGAGCGAGAAAGGAGTCACAAGATAACCCAAGGAAAGATCAGAGTGGGCGGCCTAACCAGTGGTGTATATATGTGTGTGTGTGTGTGTGTGTGCGTGTGTGTGTGTGTGTGTGTTATATAATGTTTGTATGTGTGGTTGTGCGTGAATGTGTGTTTGTTTGTTTGTGTTACCGTGTGCTAGGGGGGTTGGTGGTTTTTTTTTTGTTAGTTATACGGTGATTTCTATGTGTGTATGTTTACGTATGGAATGTTCTTTAATCATGTTTCTGTCTCTGTCAGACTGTTTTCTGTCTCTCCGTTAGTAATTTTTTAATTTTCATCCTTCAACACAGAACTCTCTCTCTCTCTCTCTCTCATCTCTCATCTCGTCTCTCTCTCTCTCTCTATCGTGATAGAATAATAACCGTATCCGGCTCACACACTGCAACAAGAGTTTGATTCTCGAACTTGTCTTGTCGAAGAGGAACATTTCTGGCAGGAAATTGTAAATGGGTTGACACATATGAAGGAAAACAGAATGTGCGAAATATGTTTAGTAAGGAACGAGTACTAAACAGTGATCACATCACAAAATGCTGCAGGAAGAGGAAAAGTGAAAAAAAAGGTGTTTCTTTTTCTTAAAAGAGCCAGAAACTTGCCTAAGTTGTACAACCCAACCTTGGAGAATAGCTGGCTGCATGTAGTATACTGGTTGAAAAGTCTCTGTTACCTCATTTTCTATTTATCATGCCACAAGGAATATCATCGAGATTATAGATAAGCTAGTGTTACCTGTTCTTGGACCTTTAAATGCAAGAGAGCCGTAAGTAATAGTGGGTGATTTGGCTCCACATTTTGATGATAATGGTCTTGTTTGTAGAAGAGACGGTTTAGAGATTGTACGATCTGATGATTACGTGATTGTGGCATCAGATTTCCTGTAATTATATCTTCAGCACCACCATTTCATCATGCAGATTGCACGCAGACAGAATCTGATATGATTATGTGTAGAAATCATTGTAGTCCCTAATTAAATCTTCTTAGGTTCCGAAATTGCAGGTCAGGTACTACTTCACAAGAATAAATTGTTTGGCATTCAAAGGGGGAGGGTAGATGTTATTAGTTTGTAGAATTTAAACAACGTGGTGGATGTTGAGGATGGAAAACATATACCTAATTTGGAGAAAAATGTGCACCATTTCTCTTTCATTCAGTTTATGCCTTGTATTTGTGTGTGTGTGTGTGTGTGTTTTTTTTTTTTTTTTTTTTTTTTTTTCAAAACGAAGTTGTCGTGTGTGGCCTGAGAGAAAAGATAAGAAAACGGTAGTCTCTTCTTTCATACTTGACGGCTAAATTGTGGATGAACACCCTTTGCAAAAACCTACATAGCATTGTCCGCTTAAACAGAAGGCTCATGAGCAGCGCGTCGAACACACTGGGCCATCCACTTCTACATGCACGCACTCTCATTCCCCAGGATGTTGAAGCCCCGCCTTCCCAGTACTCCTCTTCCCTACCAATACCTCATCATCTGTATTGTTTCAAACTTTTTATTTTTATTTACATTCAACATCCACACCTCATTTCCAAAAAAGGGAGAATATACTCGAGATTCTCCCAATCTCTGCATAGTACATCCGATGCAAGTTTTAGCACCTGCCTCTCACTTCCATAACCGTGGGCCGACAATTCCGCTCAGGACAATTCAGCGCAGACAATTCAGCACATGATAATAATTCAGCTTAGAGACAATTCAGTGCATGACAGTTCAGCACAAGGACTATTCAGCGCAAAGAGAATTTGGCGAAATATTTGGCGAAATAAAGCTAAAGCATGGAAAATTAAGAAAATGGTGATCAGATTAGTTTTTATTTGTAAATTATTTTTGAAATTTAAAAAATGAAATATGATATTTATTGAAATAATATGCTGACAATTATACTAATTTATTTCTGTTTTGGCGACAGAAAACAAAACTAACTACTTGCAGTTAAAAGTATTTGTAATAATCTAAGATTGTTTACACTTTCAACCATCGAACATTTAATGATTGTTATTTATTTATGCTATAGCAACAAGCGAATATTTGTTACTGGCATTCTTCTAAACTCGGACTGGATGTATTTCCTTTTCTGGAGCGTAGCTTTTTTACAAACATTTGCTGAGCTGAAAAAAAATAGCCCCATGGAGCCGATTTTATCAGAGAAAGGTCGTGATCACATTCTATTAAATGGATTTTGCTATCGTTTAGATAGAAAACTTCGTAATGAAAAAGTCTTGGCGTTGTACACAAGACACATGCAGAGGTCGACTTCAAGTTAATGGAAGTTCATGGGAAGAAGTTATGACGCGTACCCATGTGCCGCAGCCAGCGGCATCAGCAATGAAGAAAATGGTTTCATATCTTCGTGAACAGGCTAGCTCTTCTAATGATGTTCCAAGACGAATAATCCAAGAGACTCAAGTTTCTTTGCCAGATGAAGCCCCGGTTCTACTTCCTAAGTATACTTCATTGCAACGAAGTGTTCAACGTCGAAGAAAAAGAGGTGTTGACCTAATTCCAGCACCTAATAGTGTCAGTGATATTGTA
>NC_061106.1:3436896-3449396 GCF_015104395.2 Macrobrachium nipponense | reverse complement strand
TCCGAACGAAGTAGCAATAATTACCTTGCCACGACGAAAGGTAGAAGTCTATTCTTGTTCACACGTACTTTATCTTTCGAATTCAGATACATTTACGAGCGCTGGAATAGCCAAGTATTTATTTATTCGTGCACTGTAATAGGACAGTTGAGCAGATAAGTTATGATTGCGTCTCAAGCATCTCTCGCACACTTATGATGGAGTCTTCAGAATCTCTCGCACACTTATGATGGAGTCTTGAGAATCTCTCTCACACTTATGATGGGGTCTTGAGAATCTCTCGCACACTTATGATAGGGTCTTGATAATCTATCGGACACTTATGGTGGGGTCTTGAGAATCTCTCACACACTTATGATGGAGTCCTCAGAATCTCTCGCACACTTATGATGGAGTCTTGAGAATCTCTGGCACACTTATGATGGAGTCCTTAGAATTTCTTGCACACTTATGATGGGGTCTTCAGAATCTCTCGCACACTTATGATGGGATCTTGAGAATCTCTCGCACATTTATTATGGAGTCTTGAGAATCTCTCGCACACTTATGATGAAGTCTTGAGAATCTCTCGCACACTTATGATGGAGTCTTGAGAATCTCTCGCTCACTTATGATGGGGTCTTGAGAATCTCTCGCACACTTATGATGGAGTCTTCAGAATCTCTCGCACACTTATGATGGGGTCTTGAGAATCTCTCGCACACTTATGATGGGGTCTTGAGAATCTCTCGCACACTTATGATGGAGTCCTCAGAATCTTTCTCACACTTATGATGGAGTCTTCAGAATCTCTCGCACACTTATGATGGAGTCTTCAGAATCTCTCGCACACTTATGATGGAGTCTTGAGAATCTCTCGCACACTTATGATGGAGTCTTCAGAATCTCTCGCACACTTATGATGGGGTCTTGAGAATCTCTCGCACACTTATGATGGAGTCTTTGAGAATCTCGCACACTTATGATGGAGTCTTGAGAATCTCTCGCTCACTTATGATGGGGTCTTGAGAATCTCTCGCACACTTATGATGGAGTCTTCAGAATCTCTCGCTCACTTATGATGGAGTCTTCAGAATTTCTCGCACACTTATGATAGTGTCTTCAGAATCTCTCGCACACTTATGATGGGGTCTTGAGAATCTCTCGCTCACTTATGATGGAGTCTTCAGAGTCTCTCGCATACTTATGATGGAGTCTTCAGAATTTCTCGCACACTTATGATAGTCTTCAGAGTCTCTCGCATACTTATGATGGAGTCTTCAGAATTTCTCGCACACTTATGATGGGGTCTTGAGAATCTCTCGCACACTTATGATGGGGTCTTGAGAATCTCTCGCTCACTTATGATGGAGTCTTCAGAATCTCTCGCACACTTATGATGGGGTCTTCAGAGCCTCTCACACACCAACGTAGTAGCAGTGTTAACAGGAGCTGGTGGAGGATGCTAGTTTGTATATGGGGATGTTTGAAGAGGAAGGAGGGAGCGAGCCGAACAGGTGGTAACTATTGGCGCATCGGGGGGGGATAGGTGTGGTTGGAGGGTAGGTCTATTGTATTGTAATCGTCTCCCTCTGTTACTTCCTTAGTTCTTATAGCTAAAATTTGATGTCATCATTTGCGCTAAACCTAAAATAGGATAAATTGTAACGAGGACAAGTGTAAGAATACGCTAAGAGAAAGAGAGAGACTTCATTCAGTCTTGAAGTATAAATCCTACTTTGTGCATCTGCTTTATGAAGTTGTGTTGTCATTGAGCAAGGTGTAGAAATCGAAAAAGAGCAAGTGCTGTGAACTTATATATATTATATATATATATATATATATATATAATATATATATATATATATATATATATATATATATATATATATATATATATATATATATATATATATATATATAAAGAGAGAGAGAGAGAGAGAGAGAGAGAGAGAGAGAGCAGTTCTGATCGTGGAGGGCATTTACAATTTCTAAGTTTTTCTAGATGTCTGGCTGCCGGTTAAGGATCTACCATCTGTTACGAGCCACGTAGCTATAGGATTGTTCCACCAATGCGTGACGTCATCAGCAGAATTGAAATTTATCTTTTTGGATTCCATTTGACAAATGTTGAGTATTATGCAGAGGTGAATGCTTCTATTTTAAATATTTATAAGAGGAAATAATCTTTTGGTTTAGTGGATATTTTCAAAAGATTTCTTATTTAACGAAATAATAAATCTTTAAAGAGAAATACTTCCCAGAACTGCAATGAGTAGTGGCAGCATACGTTATTATATATATATATATACTATATATATATATATATATATCTATATATATATGTGTGTGTGTGTGTGTGTGTGTGTGTGTGTGTGTGTGTGTGTAGGCTAGATTCTGATATAAATGTTTAACCCCATGTGGAGAGACTTTCCAAAGCGCCGGTTTTATCGAATGTACATCAAGAAAAAATAAATCATCGCTATCAGAATGTCGACCTCAGCAACACAGATCACGCCTTTATTACTCATTCATTCGTACTTCATTAATATTAAGATGACTTTCCTGGTCTCTCTCTCTCTCCTCGTCCTTGGCAAATCACCTGTCTGATAAAAATTTTTTACAGACTCATTAATTATCTACCATTCTTTCTCCATGCCCAAACCCCCTTTCATAGCAGTGATAGCTACTATCGCCAAACAAAGAGGCGGTATTCTCTCCATAAATTAACCTGGACCATGATAAGATAATTTAGCCATCTTGAGCAGGGATGGGGTAGCAGAGCAGAGTAGTGGCCATTCCACAGAGGCTGAAGATGTCTGGCAACTGTCTCGGGTGGGAAAACCAAGAGATATAGGCTGTCCAATTTCAGGCTTCTCGAAATGGCTTAGGATAAAGGTACAGGTGAATACATGCACGGATAATCATGCATCACTTTTATGAACCATTGTTTTTGTAGCCTGGTTACGAACAGATTATTGCTGACTTAGCTAGGAATGATGGAGAATTTTGGAACTCGCATCCGGACATTGGTGGCCTTAGTTTTAGGCCAACAATGGTCGGATGTTTCAAGCCACTTGAAACGGGTACTTTGCAGCCAACCAGACAGAACCCTGTATAGCAAGTAGTCTGGCGCATATGTCCCACTGTTGAAAACAATATGGGGTGTACAATTATATAAATAAGAACATGTGGACCCATATATATATATATATATATATATATATATATATATATATATATATATATATATATATATATATATATATATATATATATATATATATATATATATATATATATATATATATATATATATATATATAATCGAGCTACAAATGTCCTTTAATATCTAATTTTCTCTACCTCGGAATTGATATATTTTTCATATATGTTTAACCGAAGAAGAATTTTTTAGGCAATAAGAGATTTGCCGGCTCACGGGACCGAACCATCGATACCTTCAAATCCAGGACGACAGTGAAGCCTTAACCCACCCCGCCACCGCAAGAGGCTGACAGTAATGTGATGTAACTGATATATATATATATATATATATATATATATATATATATATATATATATATATATATATATATATATATATATATAAATTGGCTCTGTCACTAGGCCCCACGACGATTTCCCTGTTTTTCCACCAGAAACAAGATGGAAGCATTGTGACGCTAAACTGCTGGAGCTAACAGAAAAACAGACTAGTCATTTCCGATCGTTTAAATAGCCACTGTCCCACGTTTTTCATACCGGTGCTACCTAAAAAGTGTGATGAATAATTGTCAAATATTCTTGAGAAAGGAGTAGATATATAGTCAGTATTTAGTCATTATTCCTTTTATTAGAATGTTTAGCACAACAGATTCAGTCGTTTAGCATAGTATAAGGTTTATTTGCCTCTTGTTCTCGGTAACGAATGTGAATTAGTTGTCATTAGCCGGGAAAATTCAGAATTATTCCTGGCCGTCCCTCTCAATGCGTTTTGTATTGTTTAGTGGTCAGATAAGGGTAAGATTTATACCCAGTATATTTCTGTGATGGGTGTGTGATACTGTGTTCCTCGTTCCAAGTAGAAAAAGTTATGTCCTGGTTTATTTTCTTGAATGTGTGTCGCATTATTCTCCTGACCCAAGTCAGGATGTTATTTATTCACTGCTTTATAATATTTCTAGTGTTAGTTGTACGTATTTTTTTATTCAACTAGGACAAAAGTTAATTTTCCTCTTGATATTTTTTTAATCTTACTGCTCTTAGGTGTTGTGGTTTTATTTACCTTGAAAAGAGACACGTTGGCGAAATGAGGATTAGTCAGTGATGGACTCCTAAAATTATTAGTTAATAACTCAATTTAAGTTTTGCATAGTATTCAGTAAAGTCTTGATTCTTGTCCATGATCAAACTGTATAGAATCACAGGCAAAGATGTGATGAAACCACAAAAGGGGTAGTGAAGCTCAACCTCAAGAGACTTACATTATATGGAGGTCAGGGCATACAAAGGACGAGGAGGGCGTAGGGATTGACATTATATGGAGGTCAGGGCATACGAAGGACGAGGAGGGCGTAGGGATTGTCTCCGCAATCTGAGGAATTATGGAGAGAGCGAAAAGTAGTAATAGGAGTCTTTTCTCAATCAGTATAGAAAACGGGTGCTATTAATACGCATGTTGGATAAGCTTCGGTTTGGACGAACTACCGCTGATGATGGGAAAATGAAGCAAGAGCGTCTGATTCCAGTCCAGTACCGCCCAACACTGACCCGGCTTAGGTTTTTTGGTTGAACATTGCTCTAGTCTCTGCAACAGCCACAGCAACGACCGGGATGAGTTGATCGTATAATTTTCGACGGCAAAGAAGAGCATCCCCCCCCCCCCCCCCCCCCCCCCCCACACACACACACACAAATATAATAATGAATGTTACCGTCAAAGAAGCGTTGCGTTCATATGATCGGGCGCTTCTGAGTGGATACATTTGCTATACTATGTCTTCCAATTGTATTGCTCGAAGAAGTGCCAATGTCTATCTGTTTCGGTATGGGCACTCGCTTTCTGTGCTGATTGAGAATGAGAAAAGATTCCTACCTCTACTTTTGGCTCTCATCATAATTTATTAGGCTGCGAAGTAAAGGCCGTATACAAGATCAGTATTAAGTCATTATTTCGTGTACTGTCAGTAATACTGACGGTATGTGCGTCATACTGAAGTACCATCCGTACCACAAAATGGTGGTTACTGACTTCAAAATCCTGTCATCAGTATTTGGGCGGCCCTTATATTACTGATAGCGTTCGCTGTACTGTCATACCCATCAGTACTATCCAAGCTGCTGTGGTAGTTACAGTGGCAGGAAAGGAAGAAGGCAAAATGGATCTTCAGGATTTTATTCTATTATTATATTGTCGCTTACCAGAGTTGTGGGATATTCGGAGTGAAAACTGTATGAAAAGAGACATGAAACAAGCAGCATATGAGAAATTAGTGAAAGTATATAAGAAAATCAAAATTGATGCAAGTGTCGAAGATGTAAAGAAGAAAATAAATACGTTTCGAAGCAACTTTCGCAAAAAGTTGAAAAAACTCCATGATTCTAAAGCAAATGGAGCCGGCACTGAAGACGTCTATCAGTCACTGAATCGAAACTCTGTTAAGATTAACGATTCAGGTACTGACACCTTATATGCACTATTATCTCGCCCATCAGCAAGTAATGACAATAGCCATAGTGCCCCAATAAACAACTCCATGACGCAATTACAACCACGGACTCAATATTTCCATGACTTTCTAGGTGAAGGGAACAACGATAATGAAATGTATTACCATTAAATAAATAATGTCTCCAATATGGTTACTTTACCTTGATGTAATCCTTGAGGACAGTCATTATAGCTGCACATGTTTCATGTACTATTCCGCTGATGTGAATTTTCCCATGACTCCTGAATAACGTCGGTCGGAAAAGCTTCGTTCAGTTGTAGATAACGGAGAGTAATAGCCAGTCTTTCATTAGCATATATCTATGCTTTTCCTCATAACTGTATTCTTCTTGGTTATATATGGTCTCAACATCTCTCAAAGTTTGTTGTAACTTATTTCGTTCATCCGAAAATAATATGCAAAGCTTCCATATCTGTAGTTTTGATCTCATTTAACAGATTAAAATGAGTGTCATTCTTACGTTTTGCAAGCCAGTCTTTGACCCACTTTTTGCGGTTCCGTTTTCTCTTTGACGAGAAAGCCAAACTAATAGCAATACATGCTTTCTCTTTATTCCCCATTTTACCAGAACGCAATAGCGACAGCCTCTCGATGTCGGTGACTGAATGTACTGACACTTCACTCAGTAATAAATACTGAACGTGTGTTTAGTGTACTGACAGTACTAAAATAATGACAGTATAATGACAGTAATACTGATCGTGTGTACGGCCCTTTAAGGCCTACCCCGTCCTTTGTATCCCCTGACTTCCTGTGATCACACCCTTCTTTTTTTTTTCAATATCAACGCCGTAGATCGAGAAAAATGTGGTAACCAAGGAATGGGGGTTATTTGGGTTTTAGATATGGTTTCCGTAGACTTTTGTGTCTTTTCCGTGATTATGGTCAGCTTAGCTCGTTTGCTGCATAATTACGAAATATTTAAATATATTTATATATATATATATATATAATATATATATATATATATATATATAATGTGTGTGAAAACTTTATCTAGGGTGGGTCGACGATCGCAAATCCAAAATGGCATAGATGAGTTCAACGTGTGTGACAGGTTGTAATTAAGATAATTGACAGTAAGAAGCCAGCTTCTAACACCGCTTGCTATTCACAAACATTAAGAAAACGGCGTCTTTTCTAATGTTGTGAGCAGTCCTTATCTGAACATCAAGAAATTAGAATTTTGGTGGCTAATTTAATAGCCCGCTGTAACTTTAAAATTTCATTATTTAAAAAAAAAAAAAAAAAAAAAAGCAAACCCCGAAAGGCACCACTCCAGAATACGAGCTTTCAGTAAAGCTCTGTAGGTTAGGTCCCATACTCACCAACCTACCCCTTACCACATCCCCTGAACGCCAAAATATCGATATCTGGATCACTGGAATGGCAGAACAGATTTTAATGAAATTTGGCACAATTATGGACCTTGTTGAGGAACCCCTAACGCCAAAGTTTCATCCCGATCGTTTGAACATTTCCAGAGTTATAAAGGGCCAATGTTTTTGTTTTTTGTTTTTTTTACTCTGGTTGGCTGGCTTTGCTGATCGCCAACTGTTGTGGCAGTTAATATAAAGTAATTGAATAAGCTATGATTTTGGTTCGAAATAATCGCTTATGATATAAGAATTATGTTTTAAAATATTTGAAGTGAAATTTCCCTTCGGGTGATATGTAATGTATTTTGAATTTTGTATGATGTAAATTTCGACTCTGCCTCCTTTGGCCCTCAGCCTAAGCCTGTAATTTTTATGGCAGTCTCTTCCTTGAGACCGATGACAGACAGGCAATTATCTTCAGATTGGCCACCAGGGAGAATCCTCCTCTTAGCCGTCATGCTATCTGCCGAAGAATAATTGTTCGTCCAGATTGAGGTGAAATTCCTAGCTCTGAGCCAAAGCACTTTAATCCATGCCATTGTTTATTATAAGATATTCATCTGATTTTACAACTGTCAGTTTTGTACCCCTTGTTATCCCTTACATGTAGCAAGAAATTCATTCAAGTGGTTTTTTTTTCTTTATATTCTTTATTTGTCATTCAGCATCTACAATTCATATCTTTGAAAGGTGGATCTTGAAATTACTTTTATACATCCCAACATTAGCTTCCATAAACTATTATGAGTTTATTTTTGCTTGGGTCTTTCAACCTTCCGTGGTGTATTTAGCCTCCTGCTCCTACTTTGTGATTCAAATTACTTGTCATCCAACCAAGCTCCCTTACATTTATTTTTATTTCTAAATGCCCATATTAAACAACCATTTTAATTTTTTCCTTTTCAAATCAACTTTTATTTCTCGAGTTTTCGGAGTTACTTTATCCTCATAACATAACTTCCCAATATTCTTGTTCTTCTTTTTCCACCGACGCACATTCAGACTTTCACGAGTCTTCTGCTTCTCGTCTGTATCATCAACTACACTGTACCATCTGCAAACAATAACCATTTAGTTGTGCACAGCTGACACATTTTCTTATGCCAGATTATGTTATCCTTTCAATTCTTAGCCAGTTTTTTTCTTTTCTTTTCTTTTCTTTTTGACGAAGTTCATAGCCCCATACCCTCCACAGAGGCTGTGACCCACCAAGAGCGCAATGGGTTTCCAGGATATTTGCTTAAGATGATGTCCATTTATCGGCCCAACTTCAAAAAACCATAAAGATTCTCTGTATAACTTCCTCTTTTATTCTTAAGTTTTAGCAGTTTCTCTTTCTCATAGTGTCTTATCCACAGTCTACCATTTAATCATTGTCTGAAATATGTTATACCAAAAGTTATTGATTGTGGCAGCATGTACACACTAGAACAGAGGTTTTCAACTTGGGAGGTGGTACCCCAAGGGTCCGTCAAGAGGTACGCGCTCGCCACAGGTTATTAGGGTTAGGTGGCTCTACTGCAGTTCAGATGGTAAGCCTATCCTCACTGCAAAATAAAATAGACAGATACTTTCCTGATGTGTCTGAAGGAAACTTAAAGCTAATTAGAGACCCTTTCCGTACAGATGTTGCTTTTGCTAATAATGCTATTATTAAGGAAGACTTTATTGAACTTATGAATAGCACCAGTGCTTGTGATCTATTTGAGAACAAGTCTATAATCAGGTTCTGGTGTGAAATATCCAAATCGCATCCACATGTCGCAGAGGAGCCTCTCCGTTCTCGGTTGCTTTTCCCATCAACGTGTGAAACTGGTTTTTTCCAGCTTACTTGGCATAAAATCAAAACTAAGGTCTCGAATGAATGTGGAAGGCGCCCTTCGACGTTCTTTAGCAAAAACTGCTCCCTGGCTGACTAGGCTAGTTGATGAAAAACTGTTTCAGCAGTCTCATTAACTCCCATTCCTGCTGATGTAGTAATATAGTTTGTTTTTGCAGCTCAGTACCATAACCTTGAAAATTTACTGCATAGAAACAGGTAAATAGTTATAAAAAAAATTGTCTCTATTTTTTTATGGGATTCTTTGTGTTTACAATAATACATGTTATGTTAGGAGAGTTATGCACTTACTTCCCTTCAGCACAGTACTTACAAATATACACAATGGAATTTTTTTCTGCCATTGTTTTGCTTTCTTTGCACGAAGTGGAGGGCGTACATTACTGACATTAAAAATACCCGAAAGGGTACCCAGTGAAAAAAAGGTTGAAAAACCCTGTGCCAGAAGTTTTGGGTTAGGCTAACTCTGTATCAAGAGTAGTTGTAGAAAACGGAAACGAGACCCAGAAGAATAATCAACTGATCAGTGTTATCAAGAAAAGAATTGTTTAGAAAGGAATTACAATCACCTTATCTAAAAAAAACAAAAACAAAGCAGGACATACTATTCTTCTGTAATATCGGCTATTGTGTCATTGCGATAAGGGTAACTTCTAATTTACTCCGCTGTGCAAGGTCCTGTCAGTGGTTGGTAATAATTATCGTTGTTCCTGTCAGTGTTTGGTAATAATTATTAACGCTCCTTTCAGTGGTTGGTAATAATTATCGACGTTCCTGTCAGTGGTTGGTAATAATCATCGGCGACGATCCTTTCAGTGGCTGGAATTAATTATCGGTATTCCTTTCAGTGGTTGGTAATTATTATCGACGTTCCTTTCAGTGGCTGGTAATAATTATCAATGTTCTTTTCAGTAGTTGGTAATAATTGTCGACGTTACTTTGAGTGGTTGGTAATAATTTTTAGTTTCTTTGAGCAGTTGGTAATAATTATCGACCTTCCTTTAATTGGTTGATATAATTATCAGTTTCTTTTAGTGGTTGGTAATAATTATCGACGATTCTTTGAATGGTTGGTAATAATTTTGAGATTAAGTGGTTGGTATTATCGGCGTTCCTTTGAGTGGTTGGTAATAATCATCGACGTTCCTTTCAGTGGTTGGTAATAATTATCGACGTTCCTTCGGTAGCTGATGATAATTATCGACGTTCCTTTCGGTAGCTGATGATAATCGACGTTCCTTTCAGTGGTTGGTAAAGTCGGAACTCATGTACATCACATTATAGAAACCACCTCCCTACTGTCAGATATTGTTAGATTGTGGTTGTCATCTGTCTGGTACCAGTGAATTATCTGGAATACGCAACGCATCTGAAACAGAGAGAGAGAGAGAGAGAGAGAGAGAGAGAGAGAGAGAGAGAGAGAGAGAGAGAGAGAGAGAGAGAGAGAGAGAACTGATTTTGAATCTGTCACTTCAGGAGGGCTGGGCTCTTTACATCCCCAGAGACGAAGTAACAGATACGTACTCTTGAGATCTTTGCATGTTTCTGGTGTAACTGTTTTATTGCTCATATTAGTATTAACATTATGTTTGTTATCCATTTTTTTTTATAAATTGCAATTGAGCAAGTAATGTGCTTGGCATTCTGTGAAAGGGTTATTATTGAAATTTAATTTCTGTATGCATTCCATGATTCCCTAATAAAAGTGCTGAAAAGCACTCTTATTCCTCTACTCACACACATGAACTTGTATAGCATAATGAAATTCAGTAAATGATTTGGAAACTGCAACATTTATTTTTGTAACTTCACTACTTGATTATTCCTCTGCTCACACCTATAACAAAAGAAATTCACTAAATCATTCGGAAACTGCGATTTTATTTTTGGTAACTTCACTACTTCCGTTCTCACTTTCGCACCAGAAGAAAATAAAACAAAATACTGCATTGGAGTTAGACAGTTGCTGTAATAAAAAGGATTCTTAAATATTATATACAGCAAATGTATGAGTGTTTAGACATTTCTTTGAAATGATCAGCTGGTAATATGAAGTAGAGTACCATCCATTCAGATCTGCTTTACTTACTTTCTTCAGTATGACGAGTTGAAGCAAACACACAAATGAACACTTGCTTCTTAGGTTACTGAATAACGATCTACATATCAGTAACCAATATCGCGTTACCTTACAAATCTTCGTAAGCTTACTAAGCTAGACTTGTGTTCTGTAACTTCCCTTGCAGTGTTTGTCTTTATTGAGGGGTCGAGTTTGTAGGGAAAGAACAGCAAAACAAATTCTTTTCAAAACCGGCAACAGGACGCGATGAGTTATCGCTTTTCCTCAAACGTACAACATGAAACCAGTGATGTAGGAAACTGTTAAGATCATGATCTGGAAGCAACAAAACTTGCAGAACAATTTGGACATCATTTCGAGAGAAAGGTAAAGAGAGTGTGAGAGTTGAGTCTCGTATCTCAGCTGTGCAGAATGCCAGATCCTCGTCATGATATAACACGGCAGTGGACGAGCTATTTAAGAGTACGTATGTACATGCCTCCTAACGACCAGGTCAAGGATTTTAGTCACAGTTGTGATTCATAGCGAAGGTTCTTAACAGTTTGCGTTGTGTTGTGACAGTCATGTTAATAATTATTTTTCGATTTGAAGGCCATTCGAAGTCGAGAGTTGTTAATCTTTCATTTGCACACAACGGCACCGAACAATCCTTCGGCAAAACGAAGGGAGTCATTGGTGGAATCCTAGTGTCTCCTGCCGTCATCAAAGTTGCACTGGGATTTATTTCATATTTGTATAGTGATACATTGCGTTCCGTTTCCAGTTTCGTAGTCACGATAAAAATGTGTTAGTAGTAAACGGCAATCGATAATAAAGTGATATCAAGCTATTACCAGTAAACTACTGATGCAAAACTACCGTAGGTAATTTGTTGCCTTTTAACATGAGTGAGTTTTTTTTCTGAAACTCTTCGAATCGTTAATTTGGAACAAACGAGTTTCATTAACGAATAAATAAGAAACGAGGATCTTCCTAAACAAAAACCTTACACCTCTCATACGAACTGTCAAGAGTAGTAATGTTAGTAACGTAATCATATCCTTGGCTTGGCCCCTTCGAACAAAAGAATGAAGCTTTAGTCGTTATGAATTAACCAAACCAAATTAAGGCAGTGCTGGATTTTCAAAACCAGTGCTAAGGCCGTGCCTTAGCTTTATAAAACTAATAGGAAGTCGTAGTGGGAAACTAAAATGTGATGGAAGCCTTCTGCTGCTCGTTAACTGTCAGGCAGTGATTTATTTCTTATCTCGAGATCGTTATTTGCACAGCTTCTATTTCGGCTCTTCATTAGACCTTGAGGCTTATATGGTATTCATAGAAGGTCTTTTGTATGAATGGCTGTGTACTTTTGTTGCTTTCTTTTATGAGCATGCATTTTTATGCCAGCCCCTTGGATTAGTATATGTACGTCTCACGACACAAGAAAACATTAACGTAAATCATTTTGGTATGATATCACTGCTCCGGCTTATTTGTTTGTCGTTTTT
>NC_061106.1:3424396-3434396 GCF_015104395.2 Macrobrachium nipponense | reverse complement strand
GCGGTTACGTAAGTCTCCTTTAGAAACTGAAACTTGAAGTAAGTTTCCCCCTGAAGGCTACTTTGCCCCTCAGTTATTTTCTTATTAGCTGTTAATTAGTAATGATGAGTGAAATCACCACCCGACAGGTATCCGGATTTCTGTAAATCCGAGAATTGCGTTTCTCGAAAATGAAGAAAGTTTCGTCTCATGACGACTGCAATCAGGAAGGAAATGACCAGTGCTGTCGCTTTTGTTTTTTGTCAGTCACAAGTACGAGGCCGTCGTTGTTGGTTGTTTCTTCCCCTGATCAAATCCTAAGGATTTTTTTTCTTTTTTATTTCTACGAAGATGGTTGCATGCCATTAACTCTGCAATTTTCACGACCAAATCCAACAGAATTTTCTTTTTATTCTTGGCGGCACCTAAGTGGGAGAAAATGTTTTCAGGTAAAACAGATGGCATTTGATGGGGACACGGTGTATTTTTATGCATTATCACCACAGAAACAGCGTTGATTTTTTATAATTCTTTCGTCAAAGTTGTTTGAGTGAAACAAAAAGGCTCCCGACTACATTTCTAGCAAGCATTTTCATATTCCTGAGACGTCTGCCGCGTACCTCTACGTCAGGAATCCTCATGACACATTTCGGTAACGTGTTTGAACTGTATAACTTCCGCTCAAAAGCAGATGGAAAAGTACTTACTTTCCTCGTAAAAGCCATCTTGAAGATCCACCGGCAACAAGAAATGCCCCCGGGTGGAGCTCGATCGGACTGAACTATTTATCCGGTGTGTTATTGAAGTGATTTTCACTTTTATTTTATTAGATATAAAAGGTTCCGGAGATTCACGATGACTAGCCGAGTTCTTCACGTGATCATATGTCATCCAATAAACAATGAAAACCAGTGACCATGAGGACCCATCTGGACGCCCCACCCGCCCCCGTAAAGGCGGCTCTTCTCTTTATTTGTGTGCTTAGCGCAGAGTAAACTTCCTTTGCGTCTCTCACCTACCTTCACAGGATTTTGACACCTCCCAAATCCCTTTTTATAAGGTCTTGTTTGTTGTTCCTACTTAACCATTGGCAGTGGAGTTCAACGTCTTTTATTTTATGTTTCTGATCTGTAGTAGGTGAGAGCATCGAAAACCCACGCGCGTTCACTGCCATTAGTCTCCCAGGCGTGCTTATTATTGTTAGTTTTTTGAAGACCCCTTCAACGCGTGATTTTTTCTGCGGTTATTTGCCTTCGTGTTAAATACGAAAGGGACAAACATCTGATGTGATTCTCTGTTGTAGCCCTAAGGCCTCACTTGGATTATATTATCCGGCGCTAGGAGTCTTCTCCTGCCTAAAGAAAAGAAAAGTTAAATTGACAGATGATTATATATATATATATATATATATATATATATATATATATATATATATATATATATGTATATATATGTATATATATATATAAATGCTGAAGTCACTTTACCAAGGGAATAATTCACACCATGAAGTTTCTGTCAAAGCTATATAAAATGAAAAATAAAAAAAATTGAAGACGCTTTTATTGAGATGCCCTAAAAAATGCAAAATACATTATTTGAGACACACCAAGATATTTTTTTACGGTTAATCTTGTCCTCAAAAATGAAAGCATGGGCGCCAAACATGGAAGGAAATGCTACAAGAAAAAAAAAATTTCTTGTAGTATTTCCTTCCATGCTTTTATTTTTATAGACATGATTAATTGTAAGAAAATCATGGTGTCAAAAAAGTTTTTTTTTTTTTAGTGCATTTTAATAAAAGTGTGTTTTTAAAGTTTTTAACATTGTTTATAATAAATACACACATATCTATGTTAATCCTCTTTTCAATCTTTCCATTACTAAACCTCAAAGAATAAAGCAAACAGGACACCTAACTTTGAAAAGGCATCAACCGGCATCTCTTGTCATTAGTTATGGCACCAAATAACTACGACAATAAATAAACAAATAAAAAATGAAAAATAAAAAAACTCCTGAACTATAAAATTCAAACTTATTCCAAACTTACCATGATAAAAAAAATATAAAATGAATTAAAGAAGTTAAGGGCATGAAGTGTCACTTCAGGCAAATAAGTCATAGGTAAGTTAAACATGTCTTCATATATAGTAATCATCCCAAGTTTGTCATGTTCCCTCTTCCGGTTTAAAGCCTTTTTGCTTTGCTGATGTGGGAAGGCGCTCTGACAGTCTTTTTGCAAGGATTTAATGAAAGCCTCTGGTAACACCTGAAGTTATGGTTATAGGTCGGTAGTCTCCAGGCTCTCTTGGCTCGTCCACATTTAGGTAGCAAGATGGTTTTCCCTTTTGGCCAATCTGCCGTGCAAATCCTTCTTTGAAGAACAAGGTCATAGAACTTCTTAATATCAGCATTTCCAGCAGCTCTTGATGTCAGATGGTTTTACACCATCTGGACCTGGTGCTGAATTTAACTTCATTCTCCTTTTCATCCACATAACTTCTTCTAGAGATATTGGGTCCATAATTGATGCATCATTGCTCTCATTTGTTGGACTTTCTCTTGAGAATAGGGAGCCCCAGAACTCAGTCGTTCCCGGAGGGAAGGATGGCCGAGCGAAGGGATCCCTACCCTATACAGCATTCTGTGCAGTTCTGCCCCTGTTCTTCTGCCATCCCTTCTGGGTGACTGCATATTCTCTTCTTCTTTTTATTTTCCTCTCAAGTTCTCTTTGATTGTTCCCATTTATTCTGGAAGACTGCCATTGTTCCCTTCTCCTGAATATTTCTTCCCTGATGTTATACAGCTCTTCAGGTGCTATCCTACTCATATCTTCACTATTTGCACTGCTATTGGTGCTAGAACTTGGGGATGGTGGCAGAGAATTACCATTACCACCTGTCATCATCCTTAAGTAGTCATTCACTCTATCCTCTGGAATAACCAGGGTCAGGGATTCATCAATTCTCATGAGTTCTAGGCTCATTCTCGGTAGGCCAGCCCCTTTGCTATAGCTCCAAGGCGCTGTGATGATTTTGAGTAACAAAGCAAGTAGTGCCATTAGCAAATCAAATATACTATTGGGAAAACCTCTAAGGGCTAAGCTAAAGGAAATAGGATATTGCAAATTCTGAAAATAGAGCATAAAATAAACCTTCAAGCTTCCATCCAGTAGAACTTGCTCAATGATAGCAGTTGAGGGAAGATTGGCACTGTGGAAAACACAGACGATTACACAGCAAGCATGGTCACCTAATCTGCAATGTAGGAATGCATTATAACTTCGGTTGCTAAAGCAAGTAATTTCATATGGGAAGTGCTGAAGGCAGGGAGAGCAAATCATTCAAAGTAGATAATGGTATTCTAAATGAAATGACACTCAAGTTTTACGATTCACAGGAATTCATACCACTTCGCGTAGGCTCTGAAGGAGTCCCAAGGGGAGCGAGTATAAAGAAAGCAGCAATGAAATAAAGTAAAAGAGTGTGCGTCGAAGCAATTTCCAAATACAACTGCACCTTAGTCCGTAGGATGACGATGTCTTGAGTGTAGAAGCCAGACTTTAAATAAAGGGACCTTGGTTGGAATATGGATTGTATGCACCACAAAAGTAACTTAGTAGCGCGAAGGGGGAAGGTCAGTGACGGCCATATTTCCTGCTGGCAAGGTCATGCTTCTTACTGCATCCCTGGTGCTTGACCGTTAATTTGCTGGTAGAGTCTGTTGAGGCGTCCATGCCCTGAGGGTCCAAAGTGGAAGAGAAATCGAATTGCCTGCTCAATGAAGGAAACAAGGGACAAAGGGTGAGTTGTTTGGCAGTGAGAAAGGTAGAACACCTGAGGTGAGGATGGTGTATTGTAGCTAATTAATTGCTAATAGGCTCAGGAATGGCGTCTTGCCTCCTGTTTTCTTCCCGTCGGTATGAATTTGATCGCAAGAACAAGGAAAAAATGCGTTATTTTAATCAAAGCTAAATACGGGTATGCAATCCTGTGTGTTTGTAGCAATGTACATACACACATACGTATATTATATAATATATGATTATATATATATAATATTATAATATATATATATATATATTATATAATATATTTATATATATAGATATATATATATATATACATATATATATATATATATGCACATGAGTTTTGTTACTTCTTCACGCAGACTTTGTGTGTATGCACGACTGTTTATGTATATATATATATGTGTATGATATATGTATGTTTGATCAGTGTATATGAAAAGGAACTCATCATCTGGGTATTTATCTTAGACAAGCTTATAGACTCATAAGAATGAAATGCAAAAGATGCAAAACCTAATAAAGACCATAGTAATATTGGTATTAATAATGGGACATTTGCTAATGTTATGATCAGCAATATCTTTTTAAGATTGTGGGGCAACAATATCTGACATTTATTGAACTTTTAAGAACCCGTTTTGGTATTTTCTTAGAAGAAAATGTTAAAGGTCCCTGGAAATTGATAATTCATGTTTGAAAGGAAAAGCTGAAAGTTTATAAAAAACTGACGCTAGAAAAGTGAGATGTGAAATATCATGGATGTGTGTGCGTACGTACACGTCCGTAGTTGGGTGTACAATGACCAAGAGAAGCAATTGATTGATTTTTGAAAGTGCTCATTATTTCTTATTCCAAGAATATTTTGTTGGAAAAAAAGTTTGTCAGTCATGTGTCGAGTATGAAAGCAACATGAATCTGCAATCAATCTCAGTGATAGAGAGTCATGCACAGGTAACCTCTCCTTTAATTAATAAAAGTGTAAATGTGTGTGTATATATATATATTATATTATATTATCTATATATATAAATATATATTATGTTATATATATATATTATATAATATATATTATGTATATATATATATATTATAATATTATATATATATATATATATATAGATAGATAGATAGAATATATATATATAGATAATATAATATATATATATATATATATATATATATATATATATATATATATATATCTCCATTTCTCACCATCTCAGCCTTCTATCTGTTCATATAATGCAAGTTCTGATCTTGTCAACTGATTCAACCAAATTGTTTGTCATTCATCCCCGCTCAACACGAACACTTCACCTCAATAAAGAAGAGTTGGCTCAATGATATATTCATATTTTTCAACTGTTGATCGGAAAGATACAGCAATTCTTTTCTAATTCTTTTGCATACACCTGCTGTCTTCCATTCTTCACCAGTTGTCATTCATCTTTTGTCACACAATTATTTCAAAATACTTTTATAAGTCATCCGTTTCTATTCTTCTGGGGTTACATTTACATTCAATTCTTCATCGTCCCGGCTTTTATTTATCCGTAAAATCTTGCATTCAGATTCAGCATTCCCTTTGTATATATATATTCCAAAGTAACGCGACTGAAAAAAATTCGCCATTCCTTAATCAATCCCTTCGTTCCCGACAGTAAGAGCAATATTCTTTATGGCTCTTTATTCAGTTTTGCCTTTAGATGTCTTTTTTATCCTTCCTTTCTTCTCTTCTGTTCCACACCAAATACTCAGATTTTCATGTCATTTATAAGGGACCCCATTCCCGCTCAGACTTGACCCCAGACACGTCGAAAGAAATGACACGGCCACTGACGTTATGACCCGGTCTGCGTAAATTGCTCATTTGCTTCTTGGACGTTGTAGAATGATGACCGAGGTAATCTCCAACAGCGAACTGGAAGCTATGGCAATTTGTGCTATCATTTGCGTCAAATTGAAGAACCGTGCTAAGGATAGAAAGAGATGTTGGACAAAAGATTAGTTGCTTAAAAGAAAAGTTTTCTCATGCATCCCTCATAAATGAAGTTCATATGTCATCCAAGTGACTGGTACAATTATTTGAGGACGGGCGAGGATAAATTTAGGGAGCTGCTGGCATTAATAACAAATTATATCAAGAAATCAGACATTTATATGAGACAATCTATATGTGCCGATAGACTGACCGCCACACTATGTTATTTAGCGACGGGGAGATCTTATGAGGTTCTAAAGATCAGTGTGGCGATATCTGCCTTGAGGCTTAGGAAAATCGCTGATCGGTAATCAAGTCGCAGGAAAAAATGTCTCAGAAAAAGTCACAATTTTGGCTTGGAAAAAAAAAAAGTTATAGGGACAAGTCACATTAATTTATGATGGCCGGTAATAAGGTCACAGGGAAAAATTCACAATAATGCTTGGGGGCCATTATCTTTATGATATTTACAGTCTTTTGTTTATATTTTTATGGTAATCCCAAACGGCTTTGTAGTAGACGCATTTGGATACTTATCGAGTTAAAATTTACCCTTGGGGTTAACTATGAAAGATTAATGTGACTTTTTTTCCTGTGACATTTTTCCCGTACCTTTTTTTTTTTCTGCGGCTTTTTACCTGGATTCGGAATATCATCCCGAAAAGCACTTCTAACGTTTATTTTCTTGGTGGCGGCGTTCCTGGTAGCATCTGGATATCTAACCATTAGCTTGTTTATTAAAATATCGTAAGAGATATTTTCCCAGTTGTTGTCTGAATAACATTTGGATTTCATATTCCATAAACATGTGATTTATATAAAGCAATCCAGTCAGTCCAAAGCGACTTATCAACCCATACTTCTGCCAGAGTTAAAGATTTTCCTGAAGTCATGTGTCGCAGACGCCACTGAGTATTACCGAAATGATAAATACAAGTCTGCGTCGAGTAACCTCCATTCATTCGCGCACGGATATGTATTTCAACCATTATACAACCGTGTCTCACAATGAATGGGCTATTTATACCTCATTTTAAACAAGTCGCTACGATTTATCTGTGCGACGGTCTGTACAGACTAAAAACAACCACTTACACGCACCGACGTCCAACGCTCCGCCCACTTCTCTACAAGTCTTAAGACCCGGTCTGAGAGTGAATGGGGTCCCTAATATTATGCAACGAAGCATACAGGTTCTTGGCTACAAATCCCCCAAGCACTAGCCGTCTCTGTGAACGAACACTGATCTAAGTTTAGTCAGTCCCAGAGGCAAAGGCTGGAATTGGTGAATGAGGTATCTAAAGCTCCTGGCCCAGCTGCCAACTAATGACAGCTATTGCTCCTGTGAGCTAGATGGAAAGCTCACGGAAACAATAAGGAAGTGAGACAGCAAGTTCCAGCCTTCTGGAGGCTATATATATATATATGCTTTTTTAGAGCTCGGTATTTCCATTCTGCTACTTTTATGTATAAGGCCCAAAGGTGGGAATGACTTATTTTGAGCTGGATGACAGCAGGTTTAAATGTGTACTATTCCGAGCACGACCCATAGCTTATTTGAATTTACCCCTTGGCTACTTCCCCCTGTGTTCTCATTTACTTCGAGTTACCTAGTTAGACCGATGACTTAAGGGAACTGTGAACTCGAGAATCAACCATGTTAAATTCTTCACATCATTCCCCGATGAAATAAAGAAGACTGCGTTACCAGGTTCTTATAATAGGTAGAATAACTGCGGTTACCGAAAAAAACAGTAGATTTGGGATGTTTTGCCGCACAGTTTGGAAATTCAGTATATTCTAGTCTTAACTTTCCATCTGCAGTATTCTTTTAAATGTCTCCAGTCCAAAAATCCGTCTTTCACTCGGTGATTATGTAGTTTTAATTTAATTTTTTTTGTTTGTTTTTGTTCTATCAGTAGTCATTCTTTTACTTCCAACGCATTCCGCATTCCTACCAAAATACGTATTCATACATCCTAACATGCAAATGAACGGAAGTGTCGCCAAAGAAAAAATAATGTTTGCCATCACAAGGGGCAAAAAGTGAATGTCGTAAAATATGTGATTCCTGGAAGCGTTTACTCGAGAGAACTTCTATTAAGCAAATAAATCAATGTCTTTTTTACTTGCATGGTCTCCTTACCGCCCCTCGTTCAATGTTACAATTTCCATGAATTATATTGACAAGTGATCTTGAGAGACAATGAACACAATCTGGAACCTGACCCTGTTGCATTCCACTTGTGTCTTTTCTATCTGCTACAAACACCTCATATTTAATAATAATAATAATAATAATAATAATAATAATAATAATAATAATAATACTATAATCATTTATACTGCAGTCCTCACACTGCAATTAACATTGCAAGCACAGCAAATAAAACCAGCATAACTATAAGGTAGGCATGCAGGCAGGCGGGCAGGCAGCCGTGCATCCATATTCAGTGGTTCGAAGAGAGCTGAAATGGACGATGCGAAATGGAGAGTTTTGTGCAAATAAAGATACGGATACTGGTTTATGGGTGTTTGCTTTATGCGATTGTGCTCTATTCATTCGAGCTGCCAGAAGTGGAGGGAAGGGAAGGACATTTGTTTTAGACTTATCTCCCTTTTTCTGACTTTTCTCTCTTCGCTCTCAGTGCCGATTATCACAAGGGCGATTCTACGTTATTCGAAGCTCTCGGGGCCACTTTCGCTTCTTCTGTTGACTTATTTCACATAAGCAATTCGAAGTCATCTCAATATATTTTGTTAGCAAATGTTGACAGTGTCCCCTCTTGTTTATTTTTCGTTTATTGTTTAAATGGTTTCTTTTCGCGAGTCCGATATGATCATATTTACTTTCGGACTTCTTCCGGATTCATTCTTTCTCGTCATTATTATTGTTGCTTGGTGTTTTGAAGGCGGCTGCATGGAAGAAATCGTTAGTTCTCGTAGCTTTTCAATTACCTGAACAAATTCCCCTCATTCTGGGGTGAAATTGTGACTAGTAAATTTCTTGGTGATGTGACCCCAGAGTCTCGGGAGCTTGCTGTAAGAAACTTGTTGCGTTCAGATCGAGACGTCCGTCTTTCGTCATTAGTGGTACTACACATTTTTGGATAAACAGGTTGCGGCCAAACTGAGGGACAGAGTAACTAGACGAGGAATAAAGATTCAGATTTCATCGATCAGTCTCATATCCCCCAAAATGTTGCACAAACTGTGCTTCTCTTTTAGAGCTTTCACTGATGAATAAAAATGTATGGATTTGGATTAATAGATTTTGTTGTAGGAAACAGAATAAACTGTAGTTTTGCACTCGGTGGCAAGATTTACCTCGAGTGCTATGCCTTTTATATAAGCGTTAGTATGGCGTCCTCAACAGACAACCCCTACACAGTACTAAATGCCTTCACTACTGAAGGACGCTCAGTCAAGACCATGACTTTTAAATTTACGTAAGGTGTCTCGTTGTCGGAGCTGCATCTGGATCATCTCCAGAATGGAATGACTTCATCTTTGCCTAGCAACTGATACTTGCCAAATTCCCTCGACCTCAGTGGATACGAGTTTCGAGTACGGCTCTGAGAGAGAGAGAGAGAGAGAGAGAGAGAGAGAGAGAGGAGAGAGAGAGGAGAGAGAGAGAGAGAGAGAGAGATGGCATTGAAAAATAATCCGGCAAAAGATGGGGGATACGATAAACAACAGAACAAGGAACAACTTCGAGACCAAACAATAATGGATTATTCCTTAATTGAGGAAGATAACCACCTTCGTAGGAAATTGCACGATAATGTGTCTCATTTTCTTGAGTAATCTGTCTAACATAAATGCAGATAGACAAGCAAGACAAGCCTGGATAAAAACAAGGTCTCGCTGAGAATGAGATAATCTCTTCAGATGTTTATGGATTCAAACAACGGAAAGGTTTCGATGCAAGAACGGTAGTTGCTTCTATTATATTAACCGCTCGTAATATCATGATCAGGTAAAAGGAATGCAGTCACTACTCATGTACCGGCGCTTCCTGTTTGGTAAGGGCTGTTTATTACTCCAGACAGCTCAGTAGCAAACACTTACAGAGTGTCGAGGCGTTCGTCTCAATTTATATCATGAAAATGGAATCACCTAAAATGGGAACAGTAATAAGCTTTTAACAGTTCTCCTTGTGTGCTTTCAAATAGCTATTATTGATTTTTATGTTCCAATTTGGTTTTCAGAGTTTAAACGAA
>NC_061106.1:3374396-3419396 GCF_015104395.2 Macrobrachium nipponense | reverse complement strand
TGTAAAGATGGAATGATACAGGAATTCAGAGTAGGATGCAAAGTCGTGGGATAAGATAGTATGTCAGGACAGTGCATGACTGAAGCATGGAGATGAGACAGTGCTGATCGGCGATGTTCAAGTGAAACCACAGAAACTACCGAAACAAAAAAACCCCAAAGTGAAAGTGCGCCAGACTTAGGGTGTGAGGATAAATGAAAGCTGGGGGGATGGAACAATGAATATTGGTATGGATATTGGAGGAATGTAAATGTTGATTCCAGTTAGCCTTTGAGAGTAAATATATTGGATGGTAGTAGGATGATAGAAGATGTGAATCATAGAGTAGGTAGAACATATTGAAGGTAATAATGAGCCAAGTTTCCTTTATAGAAGTGAAGTGTGACTGTTGAATGAAAAAGCTGTCAAGATGAATTGTTTGTTTAGTATAAAGTATGTGATGAGAATATGGCACTATGTAACTGTGGTAAAAATGTTACTGTATGTGAGAGGATGAATTACAGTGTTTTGAATTTGCGTGATCATATGTATAATAAGGTTAATGTTAATTAAAGAGGTGGAAAGTGTATAATTTGCAAGTGTGAAGGAGAAGGAAGAGAGAAGCACATAGAAGGTGTTAGATAGATTGGGTGGAAGAGGAACTGAAAAGGAATGGCCACAACATCCAGAAGAATAAGGTGTGATGAGATAGGGGTGATTAATACACTGAGCACCAGTGATTTGCCGTGATGCTGCTTAATTAAGCCGTTTGTTTTGGTTCAAGAAGAGTAGCTGTCGTGAAAGGTTTCTGCACTGACGGTTCCCCCTCGACTCAGCAGCTAAATTATGAATAATTAATGACCACCTTGTTTTTCTCTTGAGATATGAACGATCAGCTGTTCCTTCCGCATACCAAGGAGTGGCTTAAAAAAAAAAAAAAACATTTATAATTCCATTGCGCAGAAACTTGCAAATACACCTTAGAGCATCCCAGGACTGAAGTCTTTTTCACCTTCTTCCTAGTTTTTCAGACTAGTTTATTAAATCCTGTTCAAAATATTGCCCTTTATTCTTTTCAACACATTTGACCGTGTCTAGAAGTGTTTAAAATCACCCTTTCCCTTCTTACATAGTGTATACAACGTAAATAAGTCATCTCGATTATCCTCTTATTCATCTTCGACATCCTCACGTCAGCTCCAATGAGGCGAAGTCTCTCTTCTCTCTCTCTCCTCTCTCTCTCCTCTCTCTCTCTCTCTCCCTCGTCTCTCTCTCTCTCTCTCTCTCTCTCTATATATATATATATATATATATATATATATATACATATATATATATATATATATATATATATAAATTTGTATCACATCACTGTGATTCATATACAAGCATTAAGCTACAAATGTCTTTAATATCCAATTCGCTCTACCTCAGAATTAATATATTATCATAATATGTTGACCGAAATGGGCATTTTTTTAGTTGATAATAATTTCATCTTCTCGTGGGTTCGAACCAGCGCCCAGCGGACTAAGGAGAAATCAAGACTTCTGCTCAGCCTTCTGGGTGCTGGTTCGAACCTACGAGAGGACGGAATTATCAACTAAAAAATTCCCATTCGGTCAACATATGTGATGATATATTAATTCCGAGCTAGAGCGAATTGGATATTAAAAGACTTTTGTAGCTTAATGCTATATATATATATATATATATATATATATATATATATATATATATATATATATATATATATAGTCTGTCTGTGTGTTTGAGCAATTCCTGTTCTATCGCTTGATATTCTATTTTAAGTGTTGAAGTGCTCCATGTTGATGAAGTAATACATTCTTAAAAAGTCTATTGAGCATACATTGTAGAAGACCTTCCTCTGTGTATGGTCATACTTATTGTCTTATTGATTTTAATTTTATTAATTTCCGTTGAAAGATTGAATACGACTTACAATGAGCTTGATTAAGTGTTAAAAGGTGGCATTGAGCGAGTATGACAGGCAACTAATATGACAAAGAAAATATGACCGATGGTTAACGTGGTAAATGGATTACGAAGTGGAGATGTTGCATATGACCCACGTTCAACAACTGGAACATGATAATCGCAGAGCATGCAGCTGTCCTTAGACTAGGCGTATGCAGTGAACATGACACCGAAGAAAACACAACCCCATTAGTAATGATTAGTAATGTTTTGGCAAGCGAATATGACACATGGCAGATGGCGCAGACACGAATGCATAGTGATGAAGCGCTTGACCGGTATAGTGGAGACTGAACAGTTGGCAACACACTAACAGCCAGGGAGAAGCATTTCACTTAATTTATCGGTCGGGTGGTTGATATGAAAAGGAGTATGGTCAACATTGAATACTGTTAACAGGAGAAGACATGGCCGTGGAATGTTGCTTTTACCTGTTTACAGTTCGTGTGAGTGGCGACAGAAAGCCTGTCTGATGAAGGAAGGTGCAGAGGTGGTTAGAATTGGTTTAGCCTTTAAATCGTCGGGGCGACAGATGCCGGTAAACTTTACAGCTGAGGAAATTGCTGTATATTTTACACTGCAACTTCATTTTGGCAATCGCCAGCCAAATTAAAGCAGAATAGATGATCTTTGCTGAAATGAGAAGTTAGTATTCTTCCTTTTCTCATTCTTTGCTGTTGTATCTGTTGTAACATATGAGTTGATAAGGTGCGTACGTAGTCTTATTTTTCATAAGTTTTTGCTAACAACGTACATTTAACTTGTCTTCTTCATCAGTTGCTCGTGTTTCAAGAACATACCTACATGCAAAGCCTGCTTCTTCTATTCAGATAAAGGGACGAACTTCTTCCTAGTGGCACAGAGAACGCTCTGTTTTCATGAACTCTGTCGGCTGTCAAGCATTTGTTCAGAGGAAGTCTGGTTGTTCTGGTTGTCCTTTATGGCTGGAAGGTTTTAGCGGCGTTGCACTTTCCTAAAACACATTCAGACGCTGCCACGTAATAGTAACTTGATCAGTCACAGTCGGTTGAACTGGATGACTTAGACCGGCCACTCACGTCGGGTGGATTTGTAATGCCCGATCTAAGTGGGCGGGGTTTAAGCAAGTTTGAATGTGAGTAGGTTTTTTTTTTTTTTTTTTTTTTTTTTTTTTTTTTTTTTTTTTTTTTACTCAAGCGGGTCGACAAACCTGACAGTTGAGGTTTGAATGAGCAATTTACGGTCCGACACGGCATTAAAATAGGGGCAAGTAGTTCAGAACTGATAAGTTTGCCCTTGGGTGGTGTCTTCGACGAGGCTTGATCAACTAGAGGTTCATTTACCAAGAAACGGCACAGAGAAGGACACACTTCAACATGTCAGACTTTTGGGTAGATAAGGAATTCTGGGGCGGGTTCTTTGAGATTTATAAATCGTGGCAATGTCTGTGGAATATAAGAAGTCAAGAATATTCTGACAAACACAAAAGAAGTGCAGCGCATCAGCTGCTAATTGAGAAACTAAAAGAAAATGCCCGGTTGCAACGAAAGAGATGATGAACAAGAAGATGAATAATAATATATATATATATATATATATATATATATATATAATATATATATATATATATATATATGACTTTCATATAAAAAGAATTAAGGAAAGTAGAGGCATCAAAGAAATAAGGAAGCGGTACATAAGATGTGTTTACGCTACGTCCTTCAGTTTCCAACATCAGTGGGCTAAATGAAACTGATGTAATTCAATTATATATATATATATATATATATATATATATATATATATATATATATATATTGTTTAATATTAATGTATAATATGCAATAGCTCAATTAATCTCACAAAACAAAATTGGTACCTTGTTCAGGACGTTTAGTTAATTATATTCCAAAATAAAAGAAAAATAAGACAATAAGCTGGGGGTATGTCTTAACGAAATGAGAATATATGCTGAAAAAGATAATTAATTTTATATGATTTAAAGGAGAACTAGAGACAATGACTCGAAGTAGTAAAATCATAATTGGAGATAATGATACCGCTAACCCTTATCTAGAACCCATCCTCTTCTCTAGGTAGTGCTGATTACGAAATATTGTAGTGTAGTGACCGTTTAGAGGATAACGATTTATTACATTTTTTAATTTTGCCCTAATTTAATACACTACAAACTGTTTAGTGTATTTGTAGAAGAGTCTCAATTATTTTTGAGTTTCTAAATGCAAGTTCATTTTTTATCATATGAACACTCAGTTTTATATCTAGGTAAGAACAGTTAGTCGCTAAGTAGCGTAATGTGGCACTTGGCCTATCATGGGCCGTTGTGGATTTCCTCATACGTGTCCTTCTGCACGACCGTTACAGTTTTTCTAGAAAATTGAATGTTGCCTCGTCCATCCTTAGGTAATATACCAATCCCTGGGAGCTACCTGCATTTCTTGTAAAAGCAATGAATATGAGTTTTCTTCTCTTCAACAAACAATCATTGACCTAATATTCTTTTTCGTGGCGTTTCTTTTTTCTTTTTTTGTTACATTGGCACCAAGCTGCGACGTCACAAAGTCTGAGCATATACGGTTCATTATCAGATATTCTCTCTGCCACGTCTGATCAGTGTGCCTGCCAAATTAAGACTGACTACTTTGTTCAGACGGCACAGTAACGTGAGTTAGCAGTCATTTTTTTTGGAGTCTCCTCCCACTCAGTCCTTATTGTACGACGGAGTCTCCTCCCACTCAGTCCTTATTGTACGACGAGATTACATGCTAATCTATGCCCATTCCACTTGTATTTATCAATTCCTTCAAACATACAGCAGAGGTACAACGTGATCATGAACTTCTTTCGCCTATTTATTTATGCATATACGTTTTCTTTCGCCTATTTATTTATGCATATACAATGTTTTCTTTCGCCTATTTATTTATGCATATACAATGTTTTCTTGTGAAACTTTTTATATTGTGACCTGCCATTCTACGCGTACTGATTTCCAGCGTAAGAGGGTTTTTTAAAATCACTTGACCAACCGGACGTAATGCATTGTCTGTCTCCTCTGTAATCTCTTGGAATAGTTTCTTTTGCGTGTGTTATAATAGAAACAAGATTTTAAATGGAATGCAATGTCCCTCGCCAATCAGCGGGTCAGGCTCTCTCTCCTCTCTCTCTCTCTCTCTCTCTCTCTCTCTCTCTCTCTCCAACAGCCTTACTCCCATAACAAGAGTTTTATCCCGATTTAATCTTGCCTCTAGGGCCCCGTGAACCAGTTAAGTTTAGAATTCATGTTATAATTTACGTAGTAATTATGTGCATTACACTGTAATGTTAATGGTATACAACAATATATTTCGCTTGACCATTATTACTACGGTCTAGCTCATATCATGACAAGTACGTATGATATCTCCATTACGTCTTCAGTTTCCCCTCGTTAGCCCTAGTATAGTAATACCTTCAGTTTGTTTATGATTGTAAAGCATAATATTCCATTACTGTGTAACGCCTTGCATGCCAAGATGTTATGTAAGTTATTCGTTTAACTCGTCGGTGCTTGGTGATGCCTTCGGCTTCATGAACTTCGTATCATCCCAAAAGTCTTTGATGTTTTGCCATCGTTATCTAGACAGTTTTCCTTCTATCTAGAAATATATTTTGAATGTCATCTTTGGATAGTAACTATATTTTTCTATTATAGCTCTCATAAATACCATGGTACCATTTGCTGCTTTGATATTGGACACGACTTCGCTACTTCTATTATTCTTTTTCTTTCCAGAAGAGGTGAGACGAGATGATTTCATCCTCTATTTGATCCCTTATTTTCAGTCTTTCTTAAGCCCATTGTATAACTCATTTTGGGTTTCATTCTTGTTTTTTTTTACATCAATTTATTTCTCTATACTCCTTGGGCACAGACCTTTTCCTCATGCAACAAAACTAGCAGTTTCAATATTTTGACAGAGATCCTTTTTGTCGCATGAATGAAAAACGCCCAACGTTCTATTTAAGGTGGCTTTTATCACTTAAAAATATTATGAGACCGTATTTGACCACTTCCATAGCGTTTCAGTAAAATTTCTCACTGCATCATTTCTCTACAATGGAGGCGTTCTTTAAAGAATATTCTTTTCCCATTTCTTGCTGCCTTTTTTGTTACCATTTGTCAGTAATACACTGTCTGAAAAATAAAGGGGGTCCGTGAAATGCATCTTTTTAAATGAACAGGCTCATGACATAAATTCCGCCTTTCGAAAAACAAAGCTTTAAGCAAGTATACTCTGGAAGTGCATAGTCTACCTTATTTACATCTCTCAATCCTAAATTGTGCTTGTCCCCAAATATAATCACTTCTGTTGCTGACATCACTGGCTGAAGTAGTATTGCAAGTCCTATATAGTGAAAGTGGACAGATGTTTTGGAAATCTTAATCTCAGTAGGAAAAGAAGAGCGTAGGTTAAGAGACACCACATTTTTATTGCGACGCGTTTCGTTGTTTCTTCATAACAACATTTTCAAGCCTAAAAGAGACATTACAGTATTTTAATGGTAGTTACAAGATTATGTAATTATTGGCTGACAAAGCTGAGTAAAAGTAGCAACAATAAGATAATGGTTAAAATCTTTAAAATAAATTGCACCAGCATACTAAAAAAAAAAAAAAAATTATATAAGATCTTTAAAATAAATTACAACCGTATACTAAAAACAGAATGGTGGGAAAGACAGAGATGAAAAGTTTACACTACACTTTTAGAGATTCTCAATAATGATTCTTCTCTAAAAGTACCAAGCACACTAAAATTTTCCAATCTTCTACCTGTATTACATTCCTCTATGTGCTGTAAAATCGGTGATCTGGTTGGCTTGGCCAGCAAGCAACCAGTACGAGGAGAAATGCCATAATGTTCGGAAGATCTTGTCCGGACCGACCGTTTTGACTGGCCAATATAGGTGGCGCTACAGGCGTGACACTTGTAAATATAGGTGATGCCAGACAAAAGGTCTGAAGGTAGTTTATCTTTATGGTTTAACAACGCTTGGATAGTATGGTTGTTGGTAAATATTAACTTGGGGTTAATGTGGGGAAAACTATACTTAAACATATTTCTTAGTTCTCTTGTAACTTATTTAGAACAAGGATCACTTATAAATGGAAATTTAAAATACATAGTTAGTTTATCAACACTTGGTATTTTTATTTTGCTATTTATACTAAGAGAAATATTTAGGAACTTTTTGATTTCTTTATATATTATGTTATTGGGATAGCCATTAATTTTAAAATAGTTTAACAGAAACTTTATTTCTGAGTCAAATGCCTGCCAAGAGCTGCAGAGAGAATATGCTCTATGTATTAAAGTCTTAATGTTATTTATTTTGAAGTTAAAGGATGTAGCACTTTGGAAATTCATTCCAAGACCGGTAAAAGTACTTTCTAAAAATGCTAAAATTTAAGAGCGACTTATTGTTTGCGGTAGTTTTTGTAATGCTTACATCTAAAAAGTTAAGAATATTATTTTCTTCATGTTCCACGGTAAACTGAATACATGGGTGTTTACTATTTAAGTAATCATGGAACCGCTGTACGTGACTTAAATACCTGAAAACCAAAAATGTGTCGTCAACATACCTGTGATAAACAATTGGTTTAAACTCAAGGGGACAATCATCAAGCCATCGTTTTTCATGAAAACAAAGAAATATGTTGGCCATTGGGGCTGAAAGTGGAGATCCCATTGCGAAACCCTCAAATTGTTTGTAGTGCAAATTATTGAATAAAAAGTGATTATCGTTTATGCATAAGTTAAGAAGAGTTTTAAAAGCATTTCTTGAAATATTTTTCACTTGTTCAATGTTATTATAAATAGAGTTTAAAACTATATCAATCGTTTCCTTGATAGGAAAGGGAGGTGATGTCAAAGCTTGCTAGCACCGCACCTTCGGGTATTTCATAAGAATTGATGATGTTCTTGAACTTATACGTATTTTTTAATGTATACTGATTTTCTGTCAAAGGCTGTAGAAAACTTATTAAAAATTTCGCTAGTTTGTAGGATGGTGCTTTAAAGGCAGACAGAATGGGTCTCAATGGTATTCCACTTTTATGAACTTTTGGTAGTCCGTACAATATTGATGGTGAACTCCCACTTACAAACAACTTATATTCTTCTTCACTAATCGAATCATTCTTTCTGAGCTTTCTTAATTGGTAATTGATCTTGTCTTCTGTATTCAAGTTTGTTTTATATATATCTTCTTGAGGACACTTCATAAATTTTGAACTGTCAGAGAGAACAGTTTCCATCTTTTCAACATAATCGGCTCTGTTTAATATGACAATGTCGTTACCCTTATCGGGCCTAGATATCACAATGTTTTATTTATTTTCAATTTCTTAAGTATATCCATATCCCTAGTGGAAATGGTGTTAAACGAATAACGAAAAAACTTGAGAATTTTAGTGATAATGCTTCTTACATTATTCACGCACTCCCTAAATTCTCTTTTATAGATGGGTTGTTGCCTCAGTCGGTAGAGCAAGTGTTCGAAGTACAACAAAATGGACTTCTTGGGGTACTTGAAAAAAGGGAGGCAGAAGTTCATTCCTAGTGATAACAGAAACTTTTCTCTGCTGTTGAGTACATAGTTGGAGTAATTGTGAATGCACTTGTCCTCGTTGTTACGGTTTAGGTCGAATGATCCTCCCCAGATGACAAACTTCCTTCTGTGAACACTTGTTACCTTTTCATTGTACCTCAGGATGGAGTTTTGAATAACATTTTTCACATGAGTAAAATCAAGATTGCTAAGAGCATTCCTGACCCTGTCCTCAATGGCGGCGATGTCCTGCTTCAGTCGGGCAGACAGTCTCCGTTTGTGGTCGATTTCTTGCAATAAAAGAGTGTGTTGGTAATCCTCATAAGCGGGCGATTGGATGAGGTTCATTCTATACACTTTAAATCTTAAAAATTTCTGCATAATATTCTGTGAAAAGCATCTTTTCAGAAAGTCCACGTCCAATGAAGCCTTTGACTCTTGCTTTGCCAGCTTTTCCCATTTCCGTACGTCTCTGGTAGTCTGGGCATCATATCTTCTTCGGATTACAGTGAAAGTAGACAGATGTTTTGGAAATCTCAATCTCAGTAGGAAAAGAAGAGCGTAGGTTAAGAGACACCACATTTTTACCAACAACCATACTATCCAAGCGTTGTTAAACCATAAAGATAAACTACCTTCAGACCTTTTGTCTGGCATCACCTATATTTACAAGTGTCACGCCTGTAGCGCCACCTATATTGGCCAGTCAAAACGGTCGGTCCGGACAAGATCTTCCGATTATGGCATTTCTCCTCGTACTGGTTGCTTGCTGGCCAAGCCAACCAGATCACCGATTTTACAGCACATAGAGGAATTTAATACAGGTAGAAGATTGGAAAATTTTAGTGTGCTTGGTACTTTCAGAGAAGAGTCATTATTGAGAATCTCTGAGTCGATAGAAATATTTTTAAGGAAACCAGATCTTAACCTTGACAATTCATCTTATCCCTTGCTTTTAATATAAATCATTCAGTCATTCATTTGTAGTGTAAACTTTCCATCTCTGTCTTTCCCACCATTCTGTTTTTAGTATACGGTTGTAATTTATTTTAAAGATCTTATATAATTAATTTTTTTTTTCTAGTATGCTGGTGCAATTTATTTTAAAGATTTTAACCATTATCTTATTGTTGCTATTTTTACTCAGCTTTGTCAGCCAATAATTACATAATCTTGTAACTACCATTAAAATACTGTAATGTCTCTTTTAGGCTTGAAAATATTGTTATGAAGAAACAACGAAACGCGTCGCAATAAAAATGTGGTGTCTCTTAACCTACGCTCTTCTTTTCCTACTGAGATTGAGAAGTCATATATATATATATATATATATATATATATATATATATATATATATATATATATATATATATATATATACACACATATATATATATACATATATACAGGGTCTTTCAAAATTAGAGCCCCCCTCTACAGCATAATTTAAAATTGATATGGACAAAAACAAAAGTAATTCAGAACAGGTATTTATTTAAGTTTCTCTCTGAGTGTTTAATATTTGGTGTGGCCTCCATCTGCCTGTACCACAGCGTGCATTCTTGAGGGGTAAGATTTCTGCAAATCCCAAAAAAGCTGAAATTCAGACTCCTTTTCCCTGAGCACTTAGGTCACCTCTCTTCGCAGGTCGTCGAGGCTTGGTATACCATCATAGTTCACTGTGCGTGCTTCAACACGATCCTTTAAGATACTACCAATTTTTTCACACACATTAAAGTCAGGGGGGCTACCTGGAAATTTTCTTGACAAGAAGAAATCGATACCACTGTTTCGAAGCAGCTCCTGTGTCTGAAGAGCCTTGAAACATGGTGCCTTATCATGTAAAAATGTGACTTCTTCAACAGATAACACATTTTAAGAAACTTTCAGGAAAGGAAATATTCCACCAGTAAGCACAGTTTCTCTGAAGTATTCACCATTCCTTGACTGTCCTATTTCTTTGATGATCCACATTAACAGTTTGGCTGTGAAACACAGAAAAATTCCCAAACATTCAGGAAATTTCACAACTTGGTGATAGCGCACGTCATTGCTGATATTATCCAACTTTGCAGCCCAGATGATGTCATTTTTATGATTTGGCTTCCTGACTGTGTAAATGAAGAATTCATCTGATGCGGCAACATGGAGAAAGTCAGCTTCATCCCAATCTTTAAGAAATGAACCACAAAACCATGCATGGTCTCTCTGTTGCTGAGTGATGTCGGGCTTGCTGATTACATGAAATGGCTTGATACCAGATTTTTCAACTCACGATATACAGCACTATAACTTCTCTTCTTTCCCCTTTTTGTTTCTAGTTCAAGCTCCAATTTACGTAAAGACTTTCTTGGTCTACCCACTCCCTCAGCTATGATGTCTTTTGACTCCTGAGAAAGGACTTCAGGCCTTCCAAGATTCTCACTCTTTTCGTGATGACAGTCATATGGATTTTTGTTCCAGTTTCTTTTAACAAAGGATTCGTCTCCTTTAATGTATTTAGCTATCCAGGAATGTGTAATGAAGGATGCGCCAGCATCCCTGGCCTCTCTGAAGGTTATAGCCCGGATTCGGTCAATCCATCTGATTTCCTCAGAGTTGTTAGCCATGGCTGTATCTAACTCCGTCACTCAGTCTGAAAATACAAGAAGTGTAAAATGAAAAATATCTTAATAGAAACTTAGGATAATGTACTTGGAGATAGGCTATAGCAAAAGGCTTCATAACTTTCTATTTGTTCTGTGGAGGGGGGGGGGGGGCTCTAATTTCGAAACACCCAGTATATATATATATATATATATATATATATATATATATATATATATATATATATATATATAATGTCAAACCAACATAGATGGTTAATCTTCTCGTTTTCATCTCACACTTTTGAATATGGTTACTGCAATGACATTGATTCTGAAAACTGGTGGGCGACAAGTTTAGAGGTCTCTTTGGTTTTATATTTAAAAAAAATCATATATAATGGGATTTAACAGATTTTCCTCCCCCGTCTGTTGCCGTCGTCTCCTTTACCGGTCATGGCAGACACATTTTTATGCTAAGCTAGCCATTTCTCTATCCCCGCATATTTTATCCATCATAAAAAACTTTGAACAATATATTATCCGTTGAATAGTTTCGTTATCAATTCCTTGCTCAAAGCTAGGCTGCTCTTGCTCTGTCAGTCTTTCTGTCGCCTTACTTACTTTTTTAATGAAATTCTATTGTTGCCTAAAGATACTTGCTGTACGATGTAATGTTATTGCCCTATAATTCTAACAGCCACTCTTATTTTATTTTTCTTTGTATAGTGAAATAGTTATTCCATGTACGTATTTCTTTAAAACCTTTCTCTCATCTAGACACCTTACAAATCATGGTCAGCACTCAATGGCAGTATCTCACAGGTGATCCACCCGCTTCTGGTATCTTTCCATTATCCTGTTTCTTCATGCCCTATCATACATCTGCCTTTAGTAAAAATACCATTTTTCAGAGTGCTCACTCCATCCGGTCAGGTCATTGACTTCAGACAGTAACTCCTCCTTTCCACCTTTTATTAGGAGATCCATTTGTTTCTCAGTAGTAACCCTTATATAGAGCAACATCGAATTTTCTTTAGAGTTCTTCTTCAACTTCATCTCATTGTTTTATTATGGTTATTCTGTTTACCGACTTTCATTTTGACTACTCTGTCTATCCTCCTGTGTACTTGGACATGGTCTTTTATTTATAGAGTCATCCAGTTTCCCCTCATATATTCCCATTTTCTCATTGAGGAAACTTTTCTTTTGGGTAAATCTTTAGTTGTTGGTTTGAACCCTATTTCTCGTTTGACTGTTTTTTCCCGAATGTGCTTTCTCACTCCTTATAATTACAGCCACATTTCTATCTCTTCTATTTTAACTTAAACTTGTGTTTGCCTTGACTTTTGCGTCAACCAACTAATGAGTAAGTATACCTCCAGCCACTCCTTTTCTCACCATTAAATTTATCAGTGTGAGTCTCCATATGTTTTGTATATCCTTTCCTAAAGTAATTTTATTAACATTTTCCCTCTAGGAACTCTATATTCCCCAGCGATCACTTTCCCATTGAAACATTCCCACTAGGCTTTCTTCAATCTCATTCATACTCCATTAGTTCTTTACCACTAACAGTGCCATCTCTTTGACATTAATAATAAGTGAATATAGATTTTTAACATTTTTCTTCAGTTATCCATGGTATCTGGCCATACTGAAATTATCTAACAAAAAAAAAAGATTACGGAAAATGTAACATAAAGAATATAATGTGGGAATGTTGTAACTTGTGATTTGCAAAAAGCACCATTGAGAGTTATTCTCTTTAAAATCATTTTAGTAATTGCTATTATGTAAATTTGCTTCCTATTTGTTTCGGTATGTGTTAAGATTTTGCATATTTACTAATTTTTCTAAAATTGTTTAAACGATTCAAAAGACTTTCCACTCAGCGCTGCAGGATAACAAAATGATAAAATAACGCTCTCTGGATTCCCTTCGTTCACTCCAACGGCTATGTTGTTTGACAGAAGCCAATGAATTCAGTAATTGAGTCACGATTTTAGAATGAAATGACTACTAAGGATATTCCATTGAGGCTTATGGAATTATGTTAATATTTATAAAATTGAAAGTAGGCCAACTGAAGTTTTTGATAAAGAAGTCTTAAAAAATATATACTTTATAGTATATGAATAATTATCATATCACCGTGATTCATACATATCATTCGAGCTACAAATGTCCTTTAATATCTAATTCGGTCTGCCTCGGAATTGATATATTTTCATATATGTACCGAAGGGGAATTTTTAGTTGATAATAATTTCGTCCCCTCATGGGATCGAACCACCGTCCCTTTTTAGTTGATAATAATTTCGATCCCATGAGGGGACGAAATTATTATCAACTAAAAAATTCCACTTCGGTACATATATGAAAATATATCAATTCCGAGGTAGAGCGAATTAGATATTAAAGGACATTTGTAGCTCGAATGATATATAGTATATATATAGCTTAGGATTGGGAGTGCTGAATTAAAATGAAATGTAGACAAAAGCAATTAACTTCGCCGTAAGTTAGAGATGAAGAGTGCTCATATTAATTGGTTAAGATAAAGTGAAGATGAAGCCCAAACTAATCCTCGAGAAGAAAAGCCAAACATGCCTCAGTATAAATAGGACCTTCAGTGCAATCTTCTTCTAAAACGATTCATCACATAAGAGTTCTGTGGTAGACATGGAAGAATAAACATACTAGTCTGGATGATGTCACCGTATTAAGCTTTTAAAACCATGAACATGTTTCCCACTGCCTTGGATATAAATACCAATTACTGTATCGGCAAGCTGTTCAGCGTCTGACAACTGAAGCCAGCTTCATGTAGGAGGGGAAAAATCTATCCACATCAATGTTGTGAAGATTAGAAAATTAAGTTGGTTGCAATTAAGACGACAAGACTTGCTGAACCGAATGAACTTAAAATTTCAGCAATTTCTTGCTTCCTTAAGAGAAAGAGTAATCTTTTAAAAGCTTTTAATCAGTTGACCCCCACTTTCCACGTCCTTTAAAGATGGTTTTTTCTTCATTTAATATAAGTATTACTATCACTATTATTATATTATTGACAACAATCATGCGTTCTTAGTAAAGGGTCAAATTACCTCAAACTTCAATGTAATGCGTCCAAAGAATAGTAAGTGCATGTGTGGAGAACAAAAGTGCAGACCTGCCCTAAGTACAGATTTTTTTGTTTTCACCAACTTCTGTAAATCCACCAAGATACCCCAGAACTCGCAAATACCTCGACAGAAATTCCAGTCAATTAATCTAAAATATAGTAAAATGATGGGGTTAGAGTGCACCTGTGTACTCATGGAGTCAAGTGTTTGCGTTATATGAATCGGCTCTTTATTCTTACCGAAATGTGAAAAACTGAAAATGACAATCTTCACAGTAAGCGCCTCAGCGGCGTAGTTGGAATGGTATTAGCGTCCCTCGGTGGTCGCGGGTTCGATTCTCGGCCATTCCATTGAGGAGTGAGAGATGTGTTTTTCTGGTGATAGAAGTTCACTCTCGATGTGGTTCGGAAGTCACGTAAAGCCGTTGGTCCCGTTGCTGAATAACCACTGGTTCCATGCAACGTAAAAGCACCATACAAACAATCTTCACAGCATCTTATGCCAAGCAATCTTCTTTCCCACCGTTATCCCTACATTAAGGGGTCATTGCCTGATGAGCCCTCTCCACTGCCATGCTCACAACATCAGGCATGGTTCATTGTTTGGCAAAGGGTTTTTTACGACCGCATGCCCTTAGTGTCATCAACCACAGTTATTGGAGGTGGCCCTCGCCTTTGACTAAGACTGCAAGGCAGGAGTTTTCACAGTTATGGCGGTGTGGGCCTCTTCAAAAAGTAAGAAACTGCAAGGGCAGCAGTTTCCACAGTTATTGGCGGTGGGCCTAGCCTTTTTACTAAAAAGTAAGACTGCAAGGCGCAGTTTCAGTTACGGCGGAGGGCCTGTTTCCTTATAAAAAGTAGACTCAAGGCAGCAGTTTTTCCAGTATTTTGGCGGGGCCTAGCCTTTTACTAAAAAGTAAGACTGCAAGGCAGCAGTTTCCACAGTTATTGGCGGCTGGCAATAGCTTATACTAAAAAGTAAGACTGCAAGGCAGCAGTTTCCACAGTTATTGGCGGTGGGCCTAGCCTTATACTAAAAAGTAAGACTGCAAGGCAGCAGTTTCCACAGTTATTGGCGGTGGGCCTAGCCTTATACTAAAAAGTAAGACTGCAAGGCAGCAGTTTCCACAGTTATTGGCGGTGGGCCTAGCCTTTTACTAAAAAGTAAGACTGCAAGGCAGCAGCTGTCTTTTTAGTCGCCTTTTACGACACCCAGGACCAACGGTGGTAGTATTCTTACACCCCTACCACAGGACATAAATTTATTGGTGTGACTCATCAACCTCATTGAAATTTTCTTGTCTTAATGCCTGCCATTGGATAGGGATTGGGGGTCTCAAGTTTTAGTTTTTCTTTGTTATATCAGTGTATCAACATCTTTCTGCTTAATCTTCCTAAATCTCTAGAAGGATATATTTTTTCGCCCGGTTCAAAACTATCATGTGTGTTTTCTGAAGGAATTACAAATTTATATTAAGTTTTACTGTCTGTGAGGTTTACTGTTCCTCTTTTTCATTTTCTGCTTGCCGTTTTCTTCTGGTTAATTTCGTCCTTTGCAATGAGGAGACGGTCTTCTTTATATTAAATTTATACTTTCCTTCTCATTAATAAGATTCTATAGAAATAATTCACGCTATCTTGTATATGGTATCTTGCTTTTTATCTCAAAAGTGGGTCCTACTTTTCATAATAAAAGTAATATTTTTCGTTAAACGAGAGAGACCTACGTCAGTATCTATCTACTTTTAGAATTTTTTGTAGTTCTCAGTCATTGTCAGAGATGATGACGTCTAACATGTCATTAGGTCCTGATATCAGTTCATTTGCGTAGTTTATCGATCTGAAAAAGCAATGTATATTTGACATCAACTGTGAATCTGTCAAGTCATGAGTAACCGTTATAATTTTCAACTGCCATCACTATTATTACTTAGCTAGGTATCTCTTAACATGAATATATCTATGACAGTGCTTTTATTATGTTCTCTTATTTTTCTCACAAATTTAATCTCTAAAAGTCCCATTTTAGCATTGGCCTCCATGATCGGTAGCCTGACAGCACCAATCAGATGGTAACAGTGATTAAGGGCAATTATCCCTTCCCGTAAACACCGCCCCCCCACCACCCCCCCCCAAAAAAACCCCCCCCAAAAAAAAAAAAAAAAAAAAAAAAAAAAAAAAATTCAAGTTTGATTTCCAGACACGTAATGTACAATTATAGTTTTCCTAAGGTGCCAAATTGATTGACTATAACTTGATTATAAGCTTTTACTTTGCCGAAGAAGTATTGCAGTTTTAATAATACCCTTCCCAAATAGTGTTGGGCGATGTTTTGAAAGTCGACTTAAGAAACAATTGCAGACACCACTATGTAAAAAGCATTTAGAGCTACACTTATCATTTTCCAGTCCACTCTAGTAGCATCTGTAAAACATCTGCGGACTAAATGTACTTTGAGCCTGAAAAAAGTAGTTTACAATATTTTAGGTTTTGTAAAGCACTCAAAATTAGGAATGCTTCCTTGAGATGAATAAGCAAAGAAAACTATGGCCATTAATGATCTATGAAATTGTAATACTCAATTTTCATCAAATAGAAAAACAGCAAATGAAAGTCCGGCAGTGCAATTGGTGTCATAGCAAGTAAAATGCAAGAAATAAGTTATAGGACACAAATTCCCGTGTTTTGATGTTTTGCATGGATGCCTTACTGTATGACCGCTCAGACTCCGCCAAAACATCAGCGTCAGTATTTGTGGGACACTTTGAAATCACAGACATAAAGGGAGCATCCAGACTAGATTACCCAACGATGGAACTTCGCATCGAATTGCCATGTTAATTATTTAGGTGTAAGCTTATTTAACTAAGAAATATGAATTCCAACTAGCCATAGTAAACAGTTTCGTGAACAATAGTTATTTCAATACTTTATGTTCGGTCCCTATCATTACGAACATGATATCAGCGTAAAATACCTGGATTCAACCTCTCGGTTCCCCGTCAAGATTAGAGACAACAGGTTCCTAGCCACACCCAAAAAAACTGGTTTTACCGCTTGCTCCTCTGCGTGCAGACGATCGCTTCACAAATCGTCCTCACGCAAAATGTATTGGTAAATGATATTCAAAGTACATTCGTTCATTTCACTCATGGATTGAGGATTGTCTTAATGTAGTTTACAAGTAACCGATAGTTCAGCCAAATCAGTTTTAGTTTTGATTTTGACTTGTGTAATAACTTAGATGTTGCCAATATATGATGATGCCATGTCGGTCTTTACACAACATCGGCGTCTATAATAACTTAACTACGGGTTGGTTAGTGATCGGAGGTAATCGCCAAAGATTTGACGACTCAATCACCGTGCCTGGATGAAGTGAAGGAAGGCGAATTCAGTTACTGAAAGCACAGGGTATGATAGTTCTTCTATAGGATAGGAGGCGAGATTTATACCATGTTCTTCGTTTGGTCTGGCTTTCCTTTCCCATGCAGTGTTGTCGTTTTGAGGAATTTCGTCTACTAATGGGGCTTTCTGGTGACATCTGGCAACCCTCCGTGGCTTTTCCGACCACAGGCCACGGCACTAAGGAATAAAATTCTTCACTTTGCCTTTTTATGTTTTATTATGAAAATAAAGTTATAAAACATATCTTGCTTTTTTATAGAAGAAAAATTATTGAAATTCTTTATTTTTCTTCGTCAAAAATACTTGATGTTAAGCTAGTGACGTAGTTTTTTTACGTCCCGAAAAATAATTCTACATCGGAAAATACGCATTCTAACCATTAAATCATAAATAACTTTTAAAAAATCAGAACTGCATATGGTAACTGCTAAAAGCCAGTGTTGTGAAGAACAAACGGCATCGCTGTAATCCCATGTTAACCGATTTACTTATATCAGTGAGCTTAGTTAGAATGGATCACTGGTTTGCTGGATTGTAAAAATGTGATTCAACATTTTACTTCAGCCCATTACTTCGTGACACCTGAAAGATTACTGTTCAGTTAGGTACTATTTCAGTGAAAACAGAATTTATATACCGTTATAGAATGTCACCTGGGAATGTATTTTTATTTTTTGCTCCCGCATTAATAATAGCTCTTTCATTAATTAAAAAATCCTCATAGTAGCACGAGTCTTCAAATGGAGAAACAAATCCACAGTTCTGTAAATGTACATATATTTAAATTTAAAATTTTAAGGATAGCTTTCGGGAATCTGTTCGGTTCCCATTATCAATCCAATAGATCTTTCGTGAGCAACGGCCATTTTCAATCAGGTTATCAGTGCTTGTTTGAAATTCAGCAGTAAACTGACGTCATAAATGAACGGCTGACTGATGGTGGCAGCATATTTGTTAAAGCTAGCGTCTGAAGAGGATTTAGAATAAGTTGGAGTCTTAGCATCTTAGCAACGGTAAGAGTTTCAATTCGAGATGCCTAATGGAGGATATGCCGTAAAGCAACTTATGTGGTGCACTGTAGGCATTACTATAGAGTGTTTACAACTTGTCCCTTTAGTCCCTAGCTGTCTGTGCCTTCATCTCCATTCCCGCTTGCATATTCCCGAACTGTAACTGAGTATCGAACCTTCCCTGGAAAAGCGGGACGCCATATCTTAAAAACTAACCATAGAATCTTCTTGATAATCATTTCGTCTTGTTAACAACACCCAAATGACTGAAAGGGTTACTTCTATGAACTAACCCAACCTAACCTAACCCAACATAACCTAACCTGAGGCCTGGCAGAAAAACCAGGGCTGGTGCAATACTAGTATACATATCGGGAATTTGCTTCCCGCTTCCTTCTTCCGTCATAGATCCGGCCTCTCTAACTACTACTTATAAATTTCTTGTACTTTCAGATCGTTATAGTTTATTTCATTTACTTTCTAGTAGACGTCTTTATTGTGCTGTCCAACCCTCCAACTTCCTCTTTTCACTAGTTCCTCGTTGGACGAATCGGTTACGTGCTCGACTACCGATCTCGGGTCTGGGTTCGATTCCCCGCTCTGCCAACGGGGAATCAGAGGAATTTATTTCTGGTGATAGAAATTCATTTCTCGATGTGGTTTGGATCCCACAATAAGCTGTAGGTCCCGTTGCTAAGTAACCAATAGGTTCCTTGCCACGTAAAAATATCTAATCCTTCGGGTCAGCCCTAGGAGAGCCGTTAATCAGTTCAGAGGTCTGCTAAAAATAAGATAAACCTAACTTTTTTCCTCTTTTCACTGTCGTTAGTGCATAATGGCATCTAGTGTCTTAGCGTTTGACTTTATAGGCCAAATGTCATAATTAATTTTTTCAGCATTTCGATTCTCGGCCATTCCATTGAGGTGTGAGAGATGTGTATTTCTGGTGATAGAAGTTCTCTCTCGACGTGGTTCGGAAGTCACGTCAAGCCGTTGGTCCCGTTGCTGAATAACCAACCACTGGTTCCTTGCAACGTCTTTGAAAACACCAGACAAGCAAGCAAACAATTCAGCATTTCGAGAGTGTGCTGTGAAGTTTTACCTACTTGCTTTATTAACATTTTACTCACTGGGGAGTAAAATGTTAAGGGAGACCTTGAATATTTTGTTGCATTTTATACACAGCAGGTATTATGGAATATTCGGATTTTGTGTTGAGAAGGTTGTAATTGCTCAAGTATTATCAGAACATAATAACGGGCCCCGTCATTAAGGTAAGTCAATTCACAAATTGGAATCGGTAAAAAGAAAACATTTTACAGACAGCATAGATTTGCAGTTTGATATAATGCAAGCATAATTGGAGGCATGCAAATAATAGCTTCCAAGATTATTACTGACCATCTCTGGTTTATTTCGTGAAAAGCCTCAGAATTCCATTAAGGCAAATTTGTATTATGGAGGAACCACAAAGCATCGAAGATCATTGAATAAAAGAATAATTTGACAACAACTAGGTTAGAGGTGCGATTGCTAGAGAGTTAAGATGATTAACAGCTCCACAGTAAAGTAGATGAGATGAATTGGATTAGAGTATTACTCGTGGGTCGCAGCGCACTAGAAGCAAAGCAAGAAAAGCTCCATGTTGTGTTCATTACTGCACACCATGTTATCGCCACACAAGACTTACCTCACGCTGACTGAACCTTCAGTTACAGACTACTACCACTGAAAATTAGCAGCAGTGCTGTAGCTTGCGAGTGATCCAGAAAAGGGAATTCTGTTCTTGACACATTCATGTTTCCTATACGTAGGCGCACAAAACATATATGAAAGAAGTATGGCGAGTATACCCTCTTTGTGATAAGAAAAAAAACTTTATCTTGATGAACTGTACTCAGATAAGATTATCACTTGTCATCGACACTGTTCATGGAAGTTTGGCACTGATTGGAAAGGATATCGGGAAAACTTGATCCGAGCTACCGGGAATCCACACTCCCACGGCAATGATAATAAAAAATGGTTAAGTAGGTCTTTGTTTTGATCAACTTACATTATATTACTAGGGAGGATACATAAAACATGTGAAACTGTTACATATTCCGAATGACGGTTGTTCGTTAAAGAACGCAATGGAACGTTAAAAAAAAAACCTAGGTTAATATTGATGTTTGGGCGGCGTCATCCTTAATACATTTTCTTTGCCCTCCTGTTTCTGCTGTTATCTTCTTCTAATACGGCGTGAGATACTTTTCTTTTGATTATTATTTGGGACGGCTTTACCTGTCTAGGAAATGCTCGTTGTGGCTAGGGGAGTGTCGGTGAGAAATTGGTTTTGCTTCATTATTCCTGAATGAAGAGTAACGCGTTGCTCCGTTAAGACATAAAACAGATTTATATAAAAAAAATCCGGTAACAAGACAACTTTAATGAGCAAGTTCTATGGATTTTCGCACTGAGGTGTCTTTCAATCTGCTTTTGGCTCGGCTGGCGACCGAGAACCAAGAACCGCAATATTTTGAATGGTTGGGAGTGATAATAAAAAGTATTAACGGTGAATGATAAGAAAAAAGACGTTAATGTAGAAGGCGAACATTTTCCTCTCAATGAACATGAAATGAAACGTAGAGATTTGCAAAAATCCACTGAAGATAAAGAATTGTCAAGTATCCTTCAGACTTCATGAACCTTGGGTGCGAGCATGGAGACACGAGTAGTAGTCACTGATTTAAAAACTGTCACTGTCAATAGTAATATTTGGTAGATGTTTTGTATTTAGAAATTTTATAAACAACATACATAGTTACTACGATGTGAATCGAGTGACAGCAAGACTGCAGGTGCGCTGACAGAAAGATCGAACTCCCCCTGACTGGTATTAAATAACACTGGTTCTTTCCATCTATAGAAGTGCCGTGTCTTGGACGTTGGCGGTCATTAGCCTCCACCTCTCTCGATCTCTAGTCGCTTGTATTAGTTGATTTACAGTGTAATCTCCATCCAAGTCTCCCACCAAGCTGGATCACAAGTACTAAATAAGCCAGATCGGAAGAACTTTGCAGTTAACTTGAAAGTCCACGAGAAGCCATTCGCTAAACTAACAGCACACTCAGTACACTCCAACATAACGAATCGTGCTTGTTGTCTGTATGTTGAATTTGCGTCTACGTACAAGATCTAAGCTAAGATACAGTAAAAAAAAAATAACGTGGATGATAAATAGCTATTAATAGTGTTTTATTTTATGGCCAAGACATTAATCAGGTCGCTCCCTTTACAAAGGTGCAAGCTTCTCCCACGAAAGAACGTTGTCAATCATTTTCAAACCAGTTTAGTAAAAAAAAAAAAAAAAAAAAAAAAAAAAAAAAAAAAAAACTTTAGTAACACTCATTAATCATAACAGGTCTTCGAGGAGGTGTGAGCGTCTCGGTTGGAAGAAAAGACCGCTTGCTAAGTATCGCTAGTTTTGTCTTGCCTGGGGCAGCGTCGAACGCAAGAATGAGAACGACTAAAACTAAATTTGCAATCTTTGACATTTATAAGTCATTTCCATATACAAAATGTTAGGAGATAAAATCCATCATTGAACATAGCATTCAACTAGGTATGGAGGTAAGAGTCATTACCTAGAACATAACCTGGTCCAGAAATCACAGGATAACTATCTCGGCTTCACAAAATATGGAAGAGCCATTAAAAAACTCACCGGACAACGAGACAAATTGTAGATAGCGATCTGTAGTAGCTTCGGTCATTAAAACTGCCTTAATTTCTTCGCTGTTTTCCAATCCTTGTTCTGCTTCCATTTGGCCGCTAAGACATTCTTCCTCCTCTTCCTCCTTTGGTGGCTTATCTCTAAGTAGCTAAGCAATTTTGTGAAGAGATAATGAGCAAAATAGATCGTTTGTACCGAGTTAATGAGCCCACGAACATGCGAGTCCAATTTCGGGCCTTTGTAACAAAATGTGGGAGTTACAAATCGCAGGATGCTCGTCACTGCATATTAGCGAAGGGATGTTTTATGTAATCAACCTGAAGTTATTTGTAGAGTAATTTTTATGTAAACTGACAAGATTGTATCATGCTACTCTTTAAGAGTTATGTCCGAAACATTAAGAAATTATGTAACGTTTGCGTCCCACAATGCAGTCTCTCTCTCTCTCTCTCTCTCTCTCTCTCTCTCTCTCTCCTCTCTCTATCTCTCTCTCTATATATATATATATAAATATATATATATATAATATATATATATATATATTATATTATATATATATTATATTATATATACGCCACCACTTCTGTGTGTTTGTGTGTATGAATTAAACCTGTCTGTGTTTGCTTGAAATTCCGTGTAGAAGTGGAGGCGATACAGGGCACACACTCCCGGTTTTCAGCAAGTCTTTAAGGATAAGGTTGCCAGAGCGAACATGGCTACCGTTTCACAGCTGCGTCGACTGATGGGTAGTAGGGCAGGATCAAAGAGTTACTGACCTGCCAAAGGCATGCCAAGTCGTATAGACTTTTAAGAAATATCCATATATGTTGCGGGATTACACATTTTCTACATCCGCGTACATGTATTATGTACTATAACCCAAGTATATATAGTAGAGTATTCCAAATGATGTTGGAAACTTCAACAGAAAAAAAGTTTTTTTTTAGTGATTTGTAATGAATGTAAGACAATATAAGGTCATTTAATGAAGCAGATTTACGAAATTTGGCTCAATTGTTTCATTGTAGTGATCAACGTTCAGTCATGGTTGGAAGGTAGTCATGTGTCAGGAAAAGGAGCGCCATCTCCAGTATGAAGTTTGTGACAGATCATCAGCTTCCTAGTAACAAGAAGGCTTTTGGATTGGTTGGCAGGGCACAAATGTGTTAGTTTGAAGTTTGCATTGGTGAGATTGAGTGAGGAAGGTAGAAAATTATAATAGTTATTTCAATGGCCCAGGATGTTGCTTGGTGTTTTTGAAGAATTTGATAGGTTGGTTGTACTAGTTGATTTTAAATGCCAAGGTAGGTGAGAGGAAAAGACTGGTTGTACTAGTTGATTTTAAATGCCAAGGTAGGTGAGAGGAAAAGACTGGTTGTACTAGTTGATTTTAAATGCCAAGTTAGGTGAGAGGAAAAGAGATAGCATTGTTGGTGGGTTTTGCATTCCTAGAACAAATAAGTTTGAAAGAATGTCATTCATTGTATGGAAAGAAGTTTTGTGATGGAAGTTGGCCTATGGATTTATAAGGTGTAATGAAACAGCCGAATAAAGAATAAGAATATTGATTTTATTAAAAAACAAAAACATAATTTTGACTTTTATCCAACCATAACTGATGGGTGTGGCTTGACATCAGCTTACAGGTCTTTCCCTTAGAATTGCTCTCCTCCTCCAGCAACGATAAAACAATTTCCTTTAAACTCTAACACTGAGGTCTCCTTTCTGCTCGAGACTACCGAGCGTTTTCAGGATTTCCTTCTACCTTGTGTGTGTGTGTGTCTGCGCTCTCTGTTGTTTTGCTCTCTCCTCTGCTCCTTAGTTCTTCTAGTTCTTGATACATCCGGTATATGATTGATTTACTACAGGTAGACGTAATACTGGACAACTCTGGTAATTTGGAAATATCTCGAATAAACGGATTATATAAAACCTCTACGGAAACCAAAGCTAACGAGGAATAATGATAATCAAATCCATTTCAATAATGTCCGTATAAAGGATGTTTATTCAGACTTAACTTAGTGTGTATGAAATTAACGTATACTGTGCCAATGGTTCTGGAACATAAGATGAGAAAAATTATATTTTTTTGACACTTCAAACAGTAAACGGTGCCAGGAGGAACGATATAAATGGAAAGTGATTTCATAAAATAAATTCTGATAAAGAATTCCCATAAAGAAAAGGAGGAAAGAGAAAATGCAGAAGACAAAGATTTTATTAAATTTATTGTAAGAAAATATTAGGTGGAAGTGTATTTTTATTGTTAAAAGAGGCGGACTGTAAATATATGATGTCCATTTGGTTGAAGCAAAAAGTGAGGTTAATATAAGTTTACCTTTGAGAGGAAGGATGGAAATGTAGCTATAAATGTCAGCTAATGAGAAGTGAAAAGAACATGTGAAGAGAAAGTGGATGAACTAAGTGTTAAGGTTGAGGGACTGTTTGTGGATATAGTATAGGAGGATAGAATTATAAGGAATAAAAATAGCAAGTTGTTGGGAGAGAAAATGATAGGCTTAGTGAACGAAAGAGGTGCAGTTGAATGACTGGAGAGATCATGTGCAGGTATGAAGAAGTGATAATCAAGAGGGAAGTGAAAGAGAAAAAAACAAGAATTAATAAAGGGGAGGTTGCCAGCAAGATCTTCAGTGAGAATAAGAGACTGCCATATTGGGAGGCAGATGAAAAGGGAAAGGTTGATGAGCAGATGACTAAAAAAAAAAAAAAAAAAAAAAAAAAAAAAAAAAAAAAAAAAGAAAGAAAAACGTCACTGAGGCTTTTATCAGAGAAAGCGTCTACGGTAAGGCAGCAGTTAAGGAAAACAGTTAGCAAAAAAATGAGGGCTAAAAAAAGCTATGTGGCAAGTTTGCAAGAAGAGGCAAAAAGTGGTTTGTGACATATGCTGCTGTAGAACAGCCTCAAGATAGAATGAATAGAGGTAATGTTGAAGGGATTGAGGATGTGTCATGGCACAGAGTATGAGTTGGGAGCATTGGAAAATTTTCTTGATATCAAAGCATAAGTTAGAATTAATAAAGAAGCGCCTCGGTGGCGTGGTCGGTATGGTGTTGGCGTACCACATTGGTGGCCGCGAGTTTGATTCTCGGGCTATCCATTGAGGTGTGAGAGATGTGTATTTCTGGTGATAGAAGTTCACTCTCGACGTGGTTCGGAAGTCACGTAAAGGCGTTGGTCCCATTGCTGGATAACCACTGGTTTCATGCAACGTAAAAACACCGTCCAAACAAAACAATGAATAGAGGGCAGAGTTACTGGTTTTGTTTGTTTTTGAATGGGTCTGAGACAAGGGTGTTTTGTGACTTCATGCCTGCTCGATACTGATGGAGTGAAGTGGGAAATCAGAGAAATGAAATTAGATATTGGTGCCAAATTGTGGTTTTCAGTAAGACGAATGGATATTTGCTGATTTGGAAGAGCAAAGGGGAACTGCAGAAAATACCAAAAGAGTTTGAAAGAATTTACTGTAGGAGTTAACTGAGAGTAAATGAGAGCGAGAGTCGGGTTATGAGGGTAAACCGAAAGGGTTGATTACTAACATTTATATGGATGGTAGAGACTTGATGTGTCTATGGAACCCAGGTAGGAATGTCTGAGCGAACTTGTGAACCAAATCTGCTTAAGGAAAAGAGAATTTGGCGCAATCGAGTTTTGTTTAGTGGTGGCCTCAGCCACGGCCATTAAAACTCCTAGCCACGGCCATATGGTTGCCAATATTTTTGGTACCTTTAGTGTTGCCGGAAGTACGATTATTGCTTACTTGAACCTTAAATAAAAATATGAACTACTGAGGCTAGAGGGCTGCAATTTGGTATGTTTACTGATTGGAGGGTGGATGATCAACAAAACAATTTGCAGCCCTCTAGCCTAAGCAGTTTTTACGATCTGAGGGCGGACGGACGGACAGGCAAAACCGGCACAAAAGTTTACCTTTACAGAAATCTAAAAAATTTAGCCTGAAGAGATGAACTGTTTACTCTATACAGGTATAAGAAGATTTGAAAGATTAAAGAAGGGCTTCGTTGAATGGAATTAAGACCATATCTTTTAAAGAAATGTGCATCTCACTTATTCTTTTTAATTTTTGTGTGTTAATTTTGTTGCCTTCTGTAACTGGAGAATAATATACTTTTTACTTGTGCCTCATTTTTCTGGCTTTAAATAAATGCTGAATAGAACATACCCATTTAAACTTGAAACCCCAGTCGATGCATATTCCCCGAAGATTTTTAGAAGACATACTTCCATACCATATCTGGACAAGTGTCCATTCATCCCTCAGATGCTGTATCTCGTAAAGAAGATATTTGTTTGCTAATATGAAATCCCGCTGTTTAGGTAAGACTCTTAATAGGAGGTAGGATATCTCATTAAGTTTGTAATGAGAGGGTCATTTTAGAAATGCAGTTAATTTCAGGAAATGACCGTAGGTAATGCATGATTCCTTTGTTTAAATTTATCCGAAACTTATTTTTGGAAGAAAAAGGAGAATGAGAGAGAGAGAGAGAGAGAGAGAGAGAGAGAGAGAGAGAGAGAGAGAGAACTGTAGATATGTTTAAAAGCACCATATTTATATTGCTAACCAGTGAAGGTAATATTTGCGAACTTCGTTCATAATGATATACTATGCTCACTTTGCTTTTGTTTAATATTCTGATCTTCTTGCTTTATCATCACCGGTATTGTTCAAATATTGTTCTTAGTGTTGCCTGTATATATTATAAGTGAAGCATGATATTTTCAATCAAACCGAGACGCAACTTTCATGACTAAGCTATAGTTCCTAGTCTCTTAGTATAGAAGTGAATGAGTGTGAATATGATTGATCCACCGAGTATAAAAACCGTATTTTTCTTCTCATAAAGTTGCTTGTGATGAAGGACGTTTGAATGGAGGAGAGGAGCGAAGACCAACATGTCTCTAAAATACAGGGCTGCTTCAGCCTACTCGAGGTAATAAGCTTCTCAGAAGATAAACGGTTGAGTAAGTGGGCGTTCTGTTATAGTAGCCCTAAGACTTGCTGGAATGGGGAAATCTCTCAAGGCTGAGCAGGGAGGGGAAGAGGCGAAGGCAGGGGGGAGGAACGACGAAAGGAGTCAACCGAACCGGGGGATACGGGGATGGCTTGGGGAGGGTCAGGGGCTTGGCCGGGGGGAACGGGTCCTTAGATTATCGTGGAATGCTGCGCTGTGTCCGTGGGTCGTTAACTAGTCTAATCAGCAACACTGGGCATTGATATTTGGCCCGATACCGCCGTATCCAAAGTGTTTCTGGAATTTCACTCAGACTTCCCGACCTTTCCCAGACCATAAGCGCAACATCTCCTGCTTCTCGTCACCTTTTCCCTTCCCCTGTCCGTCCGGCGATTGGGGCCTGTAGCTGTTGTTTTATTGACTTATTATTGCCTGCATATTGCCACAAATCGCATTTCTAAACTGTTATTTTTAGTGTATATAAATATTTGTTTGTTGAAGTGTTCAGATATTTGTGCAGATATTCGGTAGGAACTTGCTGTAAGATATTATCAGTTCCAGTGTTCTTCACACCAAGTTCATAGCAAAATCAAAAGTATGTTAGCTTTTCCTTGGGGGACCAGAATCTTAACGGAAGGTGTGACTGACACAAAGCGATTTCGTGAGTGTTACCAAGTTATTGAATTACTTTTTAATGTCTTTTTACGAAGACGTTTCAATTAGGATAATATTCACACACAATTTACACTATATTGAGCTTCTAGTTTTATTACTGTCAAATTTGGTATTAAATTAAGGCCTACGTGAAGGGAAACATATATAGTACATATGTATATATTCATTTGGCCAAATTTTCGACCCTACATGTCTCATCATCAGGGCTGTAAGAATACAGTGAATAAAAATGAAAAAATGTCTTAAAATATATTAATAGCTTACAACCAAATAAACACAATTTATGAGAACATTTTCATAGCTTACACCCAAATATACAGTTCACAATTGAGCTCCAGCACGATAATAAACCTCCATTTTTAGATATTTTAATCTCTCGAACTCCTCGAGCTTTTAATACCAGTGTTTAGGGTATACGTACACTCTCGCGCCTAATAGAATTGAGATTTTGTTGTTGATAGACACTTAGCCTTGGAAATTGCCCTTTGAATACCCAGTTGGTACTTAGTCAATTTGTACTCGTGGAATTATGAAAGGATGATTAATTTTTATTGCAACTCGTAATTCCTCTCTCTTTGTATTGGTAAATAAGCCATTATCCGTTTTCCTTTTTTGTTCCTTTGCAATTATGAAAACGTCTTGTACCTTACCAATATAATTCATACTTTGAATAATTTTGTTTTGTTTGTAGAAAATGCTTTTGACCTGTCATCTCTCTCTCTCTCTCTCTCTCTCTCTCTCTCTCTCTTTAAATTCTTCAAACTCTTCAAACTCTTTTTGCTTATATTGACTCTCAGATTTTGTAACAGGGATTTCGCACTTGTGTGTGTACTTAAAGGTATATTAATCAATTTTGAACTTTCGTTTTTTCCTTTGAATTGGTATTCGCTAATGGTAAAGTGAAATTAGGTTTCAGTTAACTTGTTGCTTCTCCTTGGATGCCCTTAATAGGTAATTCGTTTGCCAAGCACTATAGAAGCTGACCATATTAAAGTATATTACAGTTAACAGTTGGGCACAAACACGATATCAACTTCCCTTTTTTGATATTGTAATCACTCTAACTCAGGGTTTTGATACCTGTTTTAGAAAAAAAAGACAGGTCAAGGTGCGAACTTTCATAGCGGCTGCTCTTCCACTTGTAAATCAAAAAGCATGACCACACTGTTGCATCGTACCTATATGTTTATGTTATTCTCTACCTGGCACAACTTTTTTCTTAAATTTTTCTCAAACAATTCGTATTCTTCCTTTTCATTCAACAGGTATGTAGACAGCATTTTGAAGAATAGATTTCATCCCGTCTGTCCGTGCCTAATGTCCCTAAATTGGTAATGTATGCCTCCATTCATTCTGTACATTCAAAGAAATTCAAACAATTGTTGTAAACTTTTATTCGCCGTACACATCCAGATCTGGATATCAGATTATGTTAAAAAAAACCTAAGACCATTGGGTCATTGCTTCACTATAAGGATAAGCTTTCCGCTTTGATGTGGTCTCTGGTGGTTTATTGTTTCATTTGCCCAAAATGTAAAGTCGGGAAATATATATCGGAGCCACAAAGAGATACTCAAAATAAGAGTTGATATCTTGGAGTTAGTCACCGAAGAGGGTGTCGGTTAAAAATAAACAACAAAATTCTAATATGAGGGATCATTGTAAAAAATGCAAGGCATCATTTTCTTATGAAGATTTTAATATCTCCCAAGCACCCAATGCCCTCTCTCTCTCCATCATGGGATCTTTAACTATTAAGTAGCTTATTCCGTCCCTAAAGAGCCAGACCTATTCCACTACCTTATATATAGCCTAGGTTGACGTCGTTCCACACATCTGCTGAAAACTCTCTGGGTTTTCCTCTTCTCATTGCTAACGCTTCTTAATTATTCACTCTCTTCACCAACCTATCCGCATGCAAGAACCATCTCTGATCCATCCCTTCGCCTACGCTAATCTTTTGACTTCACATTTTATATCTCTAACATTTTTTAGCCCGTCAGGCTTCCTTCCTTCCTTCACGTATGCTTTGCATAGAATTCAGGTCAACAGTTGCTACGTTTTTTCGTTCATTAGCAATCAACATCCACGCTTTTCTTTCATAAAGGAGAGTTGGCCTAACAATCTCTTTATACATTATTCTGTGATTCCTGCCATACTACAATCGTCCGCCGTCATGTTGACTTCTCTCAAGTAGTACCTGTCAAAATTCTTCCTCAGTTCACATTAGAATTCATTACTTCATGCATGACTGCTCATTCAAATTCTTTGATGCCGTGGAAAAATCATGACATTTCTAGTTCATTATATAATTATAATGATATATATGGTTTTGCATATATTAGATTTTGATTTTCGTGTTTTTTTGGTCTTTAAGCATTTTTGCTTACGCATGAATACACAGTTTCGGAATGCATCCAATTGAAGATATGAACATTACCCCACATATAAAAACCTTTGCCAATTTATTCACGTATGTACATATACGTATATGTTCCCAAACCGTGGCCAACAGCAGGCTTTTACTGTGATGGTCACAGTCGCGCAGCGAAATACAATGACTGGAGCCACAGTTTTGCGTGTTGCTTACGCAAGAAAAGGAAATTCGAGACGCCTTTGGATTAGTGAGGATTTCGGTGTACCACAGAGATAAGTGATGTGTGGATGGCCTATTTGTTGATATAAGTGATCAAGATTACCAGGTCAGTCAACATAAGACCATTTGCAGAGTGACTCACTTAAGATATTAATTCCTAAAGATAACTCAGCATTCAATCACGCGTTAACTGATGGCGCGATACACATTCCAAGCGGTGTTACTCTCTTTGTCTAAAGATTTGCTTTGGATGATTGACGGCGATGAAAAGAGGCGTATCCCACACGATGAGACGTTTCATCCGCCCATCTCGCGGTCTGTCTTGCTTTCTTTCTCAGCTCTTTCCAACGGGATTTTCACGTTACCTAGATATTGTCTTATGCGTCTCGTAACTGCTGAGTCAATAATGGAAGATATGTCCTTAATTCTTATTAAGCTTCACACCCTGCTTTATAAGCTTACATAGCTGTCTCATCAGCTGGACGTCGCGCCCACTATAAATATATATATAGCTATATACATATATATATATATATATATATATATATATATAGATATATATATATAATATTATATATATCATATATATATATATATATATATATCTATATATATATACTTATATATATATAATATATTAAATATTTATATATTATATATATATATAATAAATTTATATTATATATAAATATATATATATATATAATATAATAATATAGTTTGTGTGTGTATACGGAAATAGGAGAGTAGGCTTATATTGGGGGGACAATAGACATCTGACTGACTAAATATGTAGATGATGCTGCGACATGTCCTTGTCACAATCCTTGGGAGTGTAGTAGGTGGTGATGGTGTTAGCTGGGTTCCAATGGGCACCAGAAGAGATGGGACGCCCAGACCGACTGTAGATGAAGAGGATCTGTGGGAAATAAAAAAACACAGAGAAGCCGTTGTCCTGCTTCTAGATACGAAAGACCTCCTCTTACCTGATGTTTTGTCACTCCAAAACTTTAATTGCTGCTTGATATAGATTCGTGTTCTTTCAAATCGCCATATGCCATCTCCCGCGTGAATGCAGCACCTCTAGTGTTAACTTTCAATGATGTGAAATGACCATATGTATCATAAAGAGAGAGATGAATCATTATTTTGAATACTAAGCCATTCCTTAGCTAGTGCTTGCACTTATACAAACGGCCCATCAGATGGGTATTAGATGCCACTGCACAGCACGATGCCTCATTCCCGTGGGTCTTGCATGTAGTACCCCACATTTTAGGAGACTCGGGCCCCTCCTTTATAGTAACTCCTTTGGTTCTTGTATCAAGCACTGACTTCATAGGTGTCTTTCGTCCTTTTGCTGATACTTCTTATTTATGGACTTTCCAGTAACCTATCATCTTCCGATTCTTCTCACATGACAGTTATATCAAACTCTGTTATCCATTTTACTCTGTTAACTTTTTTTTACTGCCTTTTCTGTCTTTCCCGAGTTATCACTGTATTAATTCGTTTGGCGCACTACTATAACTTTATTTGCATGTAGCATGTATACTTTATTTCCATAAAGGGCGTTCGGCTCAACAATTCTTTCACACATCTTACCCTTGGCTTCACAGTTCTAATCGGACACTGCTACCTTTGTTACTTCACTAACTCTGTGACTCCTTATTCTCATCCTGCCATTATCTGTTACATATACTCTCGCATATCCTATGCATATCAGCTGCTTCCTTTATTCCGCCCTCCATATTAACATGCACCGCCCGGTCAAGGAATTTTACAAACTTCTCATCTATGCTTTAACCTCAGCCCACAGTTCCTTCATTTCTTATTTATATGTTCTTACGTTTTCTTTGTTATCAAACTCTTTTACGTATAGCTGCATTACAACCACATTTTCACCAATTCGTCTGCAACTTATATCAATCACAGCTTATATCTCCATCACATAATGAAAAGATGTAGCTCGTGCCACTCTTCTTCTCTTCTCACCATTTCCCATTGACTTGCTCTGCCATCTACTTTGTACTAACAACACAGAATATAAAAAACTCTTCCCCAGCTCACCCTCTTTCTTTCCCAAGTAGACTTACAAAATTTTCCTATGGAGGCCGTTTATTTCCAAAGGTCAATTTTCTGTCCAAACACACTCGCAAGGCTCTCCATTTTCATTTCCTCCAGAAACTAAATACATTCCAACAATTCCACTCTCTCTCTCTCTCTCTCTCTCTCTCTCTCTCTCTCTCTCTCTCTCTCTCTCTCTCTCTTCACATTCAAATCATAAAGCACAACTACTCCTCCATTTCTTCTAAAAAAGCTAAGTATATCTTAGTTTAACGAGACCACTGGCCCGAAGGATTAGATTTTTTATATGTCTGATATTTTTACATGTCTAGGAACCAATTGATTACTTAGCAACGGGACCTACAGCTTATTGTGGGATCCGAACCACATTATAGGTATGAAGAAATTAATTTCTAATCACCAGAAATAAATTCCTCAGATTCCACACTGGCACCAGCCGGGAGCGAACCCGGGCAAACAAATTGGTATTCGAGTATGCAACCCATTCGTCCAGTGTGGAACTTCCATTTCCTCCAAACCCAGCAAAGCAGAGGTTCCGACTTAAAAAAGAAAGAAAAAAAAATCTCTCAGCCTCGTTTTCCAATTCCTGAACCTCATACACTCACTATTACAACATTTCCTCCTCCGGCCACACCCAGTCTTACCTGTACAGTGCCTGAACTAACAACCCATTTGTATTCTTCTTCCCATCCCCAAAGTCTTACTGTGGCTACAAGGGGCACCACTTCCCTTGCTGTAAACCTTTCAGCTGTTCCGAACACAATTCCTGCACGCACACTCCTGTTCGCGTTGGAAAGAAATCAAATTCTATTTTTGTTTTCTCCACCACATCTTTGGACATTCTGACCTCAAAGATTCATGTTTTATATTCTTTGGCTGGTTTTTATATACCATTATACGTTACTGGTCGGTCATTTGATGCCTTTCACACTGGGCAGAGCTGTCATTTGCTTTTGATGATGTAATGGGCTTTCCATCTACCAAGTGGTCCACAGTTCATAATAATAGCTATCTATCTCTCTAGCTATCTGTTTATGTATCTTTTATATGTATGTATGTATATATATATATGTGTGTGTGTGTGTGTGTGTGTGTGTGTATGTGTGTACTGCGTGGAATTTTTCACTTTCTACTTTATTCAAGATTTGGGATATATGGCTTGTGTCAGAAACTAATAGCCCGCCGGAAAATATTTGAAACGTCTCTTAAGGGTGAGGGTCTCGATCGCGTATCAACGAGAAAGTCAGAATCGATCCTCCTATACGTAGGATAGACGTCACTGTAGCAACAGAGATATCTTAATATACTTTTGACAGTATTAGGAATTTAGATAGAGACCGTATCCGAAGATTTTAAGATAACAAAAATGTAAGAATTCAAAGTTTATTCGTACGTTTGTAAAAGTTGTGATAATCGTAATCGGCATTTTTCCTTCACACACACACACACACTGGAGCACGAGGAACTTTGTAAAATCGAATTTACTTTACCTTAAAAATAACTTTCACCATAAGAAAAGTTTATGAAAGGTACTCCTGGCCTGACCAAGAATCTTAAATGCTCCTTCTTGGATTTAACCTGGGGTGACAGCGACCTTACCCATTGCTGTCATTGCTGTCTAAACTGGTACGAGTTCTTTTCAACTCTTTTTGTGCTTTGTTGTGTAGTTTTCAGCTTCCGTACTTAGAATCTGAATCTTCCTATCTCAACCATGATAGCTGAGTGCGTGGTATTTTATGTATGACAGTATGCCAGAGGTGTACATAGAAATCCCATTGAGTCTCTATTGATGAATGAGAGGATAAAAATTACTGTGGCCCTCCTTTCATCCTAAAACTGTTCTAATCTTGTTCACAGTAGGAGCACTTATCGTCTCTAATTTCTCTAATTTCCTTTGGGTGTATGTAGAGTGAAGGAAGAGTGTTAACGATATTTGTAAATTATTTTTTGCTTAATATTTTCAGAATATCTCTCTCTCTCTCTCTCTCTCTCTCTCTCTCTCTATATATATTATATATATATATATATATATATATATGTGTGTGTGTGTGTGTGTGTGTATATATATATATATATATATATATATATATATATATATATATATATATATATATAAAGGATGGTGCGAAAGAGAGAGAACAACGATATGAATGAAAGTGGAAGAGAATTGTATACCTCTTTTTTTAGAAGACCTAGGCTGCCCATTATTTTCATAGCGCCGGTTTATTTGTGCGTGTAGGCGATGAGGGGAGGTGTCTGGAACAGTCGATGACGTGAAAGGCTGCCTATGCGTGTTAACCTTTGAATGCAATCAATATCTAATGATGACTGATGTGCCTGGCGAGGTCGATCATGTTTGCTTAGAATAAATACCTTCTTAGCGTTGCTCGTTTTCTCCTTCCTCAAGTATCTTACGAGTGCGGTGGAATGGATGATGTTCGGCCGCCTCCCTTTTCTGCTCTGTTGAAACACTTCTCATAACTAAATAAGAGTGGTAATGGCGCTAGGTGATTACATGCTCTCAGTTTTGTTTAAGTAGTAAATGTAGGAATGATAATAACTCATAAAAACGGTATTAACTAAGTGTCACTTTCCCGCAGCTAAAGCATTTGGATGTTTTTCGTCGAACCACAAAATTCACAAAAAGTTTTCTTTCAAATCTTTCAATTTTTTATATATATATATATATATATATATATATATATATGTGTGTGTGTGTGTGTGTGTGTGTGTGTGTGTGTGTGTGTGTGTATAGCGGAAGCCTTAGTGACACAGGTCGCTCTTCAGAACTTTCGTTCCTGAAAATGCCCCGGCGTTCCAAATCTCTAGATCATAAACTTATCTAAAGTCAATTTTCGAAGAATAATAAGAGCAATAGCAGTGGAGGAAGTAATCGCAGATTGCGAGTTATATTTCTGTTAGCATTGCTGAAGGAATTCATATATCTGCCCGTACATAATTCTCTATGGATATTTAGCCTTTGGTAAGATACGCCCGCTTTCCATAGTTTTTAACATAAATTCTATTTTATGTCTTAAAATATGCCTAATAAACTATTACACGTTTGGAAATTTCCTTACTCACGCGCACTAGAAAAATGTCTAATTTATATTAAAGGAAAAACGTAAGGAAGACATCTGTTCTAAGCGTTTAGCTGATGTTCTTTTTTCTTCTGTATAATAATAATAATAATAATAATAATAATAATAATAATAATAATAATAATAATAATAATAATAATAATAATAATAATAATAATAATAATAATAATAATAATAATAATAATAATAATAATAATAATAATAATAATAATAATAATAATAATAGATGCACATTTGTACATTTCAGATAAGGAGGTGTGTGTGTGTGTGATTACACCAAAATTTCTTATTTGAAAATATACAAATGTTTTGCATTTTTCAGTTTGATCTGAATTGACGTACACCCCAAAGGTTTTCATGAAAGTAACTGGTCCTAAGGCTTGGATTAGGTTGCATTTATTTTTGATTGTGAGGAAGCGCTACATTTGCAGAGTGACGCTTATAAACGTGTGTTCCTCTATTATGAGCCTGTTTTGTGGTCTATCGTAAAGTTATATCATTGATGAGATTGAAGTTCGTCGATGTTAAATGAAATCTACAGATCATAGAAATGCTATCTTCTACACTTAGAATACTTCAAATCATCCAGCTACTAGACTTTGACACAGGGAAAGCGTAGTTGAACTCAAGGTATATTAGTAAAAAATGAGCCCTATTGTTGTGTTGTTTTCTTTGGACTAGGGCGTTTTGCTTTCTATCATTTTATTGATTTTGATATTTGCTGCTGTTGTGGGCGAGGAGATTGGGTGGGTCGGTGGCATCAGTGACCTCGATACAACTTTGAACCTTGTGCACCCATCATGATTCTAAGTGTTCTGTTACGTGTATATATATATATATATATATATATATATATATATATATGTAATATAAATATATATATATATATATATATATATATATATATATATATATAATGCGTGTGTGTGTGTGTGTTAAAAATTGCCAATATCCATGGTTAATGTCTAGAAATAAAGAAAAAAAAGGGATCCGAGAATATTTGTGAATTGCTGAATTATTTCAGATAACGCGACACGCTTATGTTCATGGAAATTAAGAAAACTTTTGGAACAAATGTCAATTTCGTTATATTTTTCATAATAATCAAAGTTGAGCAGACGAAAATCTCCTGACACATCAACATTACACCAGTACCCGAGATATCATCGTTAAAATTTAAAGCAACTTATTCATAGTTTTCTGACCTGTATGAGCCTAGAAAAATGAAACTGTTCGTCTCACAAGGTTTTCTGTTGCTTAGGCACTTAGCTGAATAATTTATCATCTTGAACTATGAGTTTTGTGTACCTGTATGTCGATTCGTAAATAGGATTCCAAAGGCTGGCTCGTGCATTGAACAGTTTCTTTTATTAATGCCAATTCTTTCTTCGTTGTCAGTTTGTTTACATTTCTCCTTCTTTTTCTCTTATTGTTCTGGCTTGAATGGGAAATCTGACCATAGTTCATTAAATCACAACTTCAATTTTCTTTTAAAAGTAGATTTTGTTCTACATCAGTTGTTCCTCTTAACAGAACTCTGGAAAGTAACATAGCAATTATTAGATTCTCGCTGACTCTTACGAAGTGACCATGAGTTCTAGATTTCCATGCATTTCAGAATTCCAAGATACAGTCCCCTGGATGGGCGGCCTCTTGTTGCCTCTTTTTGCTACTGCAACATTCATTCCCCCCCCCCCCCCCCCCCCCCCCAGCAAAGGTTTTGGAAAACAGTGCTCTCTTCACATTGACCTCAGCACTGGTAGATGTGGGAATTCGTCTCTCCATCTTAATTGTCGAAGGAATTGAATCCATATGTTTTTATGACGTCTATGGAATGTAGTTCTGGCAGCCCTTAGAGCTTGGTTCGTCCCTAGATTACTCGGCGAAGATCGGGAGAAGATCGGTGATCATTGTATAGCCTACTCTTACTCATGCAACTTGGTGGTACTGTCTCAAAAGGCCTGGATAACAGAGTGATTAGCATCACCTAAGAATAAGTCTCAGGATGGAGTCGCGCGGGGATCGTTCCCTAAAAATCTTATGGTTCAGTTTCCTTCATTCCTGAGAACCTAAGAAACTTCTTCACCTATTCAGCATCCGCGATGCCCTTTTTTAAGCAAGGCCCGCATTCCGGGTAGTATGTGACATTACCTTTCTACTGCCTCTTCTTCTGACGAACCAGAGAGAGGTTCTCTTCTGGCGGTCCTGCCTTCTGCCCTACCTGGAGAACGATGGTGCCTTCCCTTGGGAGGAGTCGGGGGAAAAGTAGAGCAAAGGACTTCATCTAGCTAATGATGATACGATTAGCCAGCATAAATTTATCATGGCTGTTGGAAAATTTGTACGTAAGAAATCTCTCTCTCTCTCTCTCTCTCTCTCTCTCTCTCTCTCTCTCTCTCTCTCTCTCTCTCTCTCTTTGTACCCGTGGAGTTAAGAAAGGTTGACTGATTTTTATCGCAACTCGTAATTCCTCTCTCTTTGTATTGGTAAATAAGCCATTATCAGTTTTCCTTTTTTGTTCCTTTGCATTTATGAAAATGTGTTGTACCTTACAAATATAATTCATCTTTGAATAATTTTGTTTTGTTTGTAGAAAATGCTTTTGACCTGTCATGTGTAAGTTTCTCTCTCTCTCTTTCTCTCTCTCTTTCTCTCTCTCTCTCTCTCTCTCTCTTTCTTCTGACTGTTTTTTGCTTATATTGATTGTCATATTTTGTAAAGGTGATTTCACAATTGTGGATGTACGTAAATATTGTATATGTAGAATGTTAACTGTTTTGTTAGGAGTTGTATTGAACTCTATGTAAGGATATTATCTTTCCTGTAATTAGCTGAGTTTACTTCTTAATGCTTTCTTTGTTTTTACTTGCAATGTTGACGTCGATGCATAAGTTCTCCCTCACTTCACCCTTTCTAATTATTATTAGAAATAGACTTTCTAATAATAATTAGAAAGTCTATTTTATTTGTATCTCCTGATTCGAATGTTGATCTGACTCATGAGCAATGTAATCAATTGCTACTTCAGTCACTGATAATGTAATCAGTTGCTATTTCATTTACTGGTAATATAATCAGTTGCTATTTCATTTACTGGTAATATAATCAGTTGCTATTCCATTTACTGATAATATAATCAGTTGCTATTTCATTCAGTGATAATGTAATCAGTAGCTATTTCCGTCACTGATACGTAATCAGTTGCTATTTCAGTCGCTGATAATATTGTATGGTTCATAGTAGTTGTGGATACATAAGTAGTTGAAGCGGCGTGGTTGGTATGGTATTAGCGTCCCACCTCGGTGGTCGCGGGTTCGATTCCTGGCCATTCCATTGAGGAGTGAGAGATGTGTATTTCTGGTGATATAACCATACTGGTTCCATGCAACGTAGAAGCACCATACAAACAAACAAACAAAAATAGTTGGTAATTGTTCGGAGGGAGTTTTAACAAATGATTATGCTAAACGTTAACTCACACACCTTCATTTTCTTGTTCGTATGCAATTAGATAACCTATAATTTAGTTCACTGTAAAGTTTATCGCAATATTCCCTCTGTCATCTTCCCTCTCCCCTTCTGTTTGGATTCGTTTGATTTTTTCCTGTCCCCTTTCTTTTTTAGACATTAGTTAATATTCATCAGCATGTTTCATTTATTTACCATCAATTATTGGTTGTGGGTTAGTAAATGCGTTTGTAAATCTTAGTAGTCACATACAGTTCATTCTTTTTCGTTGCTCTGTGCCTCTCTGTTTCCTTGATTGATGGTTGATTTAAAATTTTGTAGTTACTTCAGAGTTTACTCTCCCTGACTGGTTATAGGTTGACCAGATTTGACTTGAAGGCTTTTTCCTTTCCCTTGAATTTGATCTGGTTCAGTGAAGCCTGACTTCCACCTGTACCTCTTTGGGTTTTGCCTGCTGCTTCAGGTTGTGAGGAATCTTGACAGAGTGATCTCAAAGGTTTTCTGGTTCTCTCCTTCGGGTTTGGTTACTTAGTTTGTATTTGTCCTCGCATGAAAGAATTAACGTCCACATTAGAATGATTTGTCGGCCTTAAGTTGTATTTTGGGCTTGTTGGTTGTAATTGTAATTATTATTATTAATTATTATTATCATTATCATTATCATTATCATTATCATTATCATTATTAGTATTATTTGCATGTAGTTACGTATGTTTACGTGAAATTGCGGTTTATTGGGTGCCTCGCATATTGACGTCTCATGCCTGTATTTCTATATGATGGCACATTTAAAAACTTGTTTCCATAAGTTAAAGGCTTTATATCCGTCAATGGAGACCGTTAAGACAATATCCAATAGCCATGTCCCGTAGCATCGTGAATGATGGATGGTATGAGAAAAAGGACTAGTAGTATGAATTGTTAGCTCAGCTTTGCTAATACCGTGACCTAGGCCTCTTTGCTGTCTGAGATTAATTGCACTACTAGGCCTGCTCCAGGATTCCACCCAAAATGTTCTTCCTCTTCCAGATGCTGCTTATTCGGACCAGTGTTGAACAACTTTTTGTCCACATTATAGAGCCACGACAGCAGTACGAAGAGAAGATTTTTGCTGGTGTCTCCAGCAGCTGCCACTCTTATTTCAGCACCAGTCACCCTCCTGAATTAATTCACCTCTGACCCCAAAAGTCAAGTCACAGGAACACCCCAACTCAAAGCTCTAAATGCCATTGCCAGCTACGTCATGGATGTCTGCTCTGATTCCCAAGTTCCTTTTTTCTGCATATAATTTTGAATTTTTTGTTACGAGTATACTTTGCATATTTAAAGACAATATGCCCTTTTTATCTGTCTACAGGAATGTAGTCATGTAAGAGCAGAGTATTCTAAGCACTCATTGTTGGTCGAGCACTAGCTTTGTTGTTGTGAAGTCCTTATTTTGTTTTCATAGACTGCTCCTATCCCTCTGAATCTGTCCTGGTGATATTTTCATTACATCCTTTTCTTCCATAATGACCCTGTTGTTTTGCCAGTTTCCAAGCTCGGCTTTGAAATCAAAGTTGTTCAAGGCCAATCCTGGGGGAAGATATCCGAATTGCTTTTTATAACCTTTAGATATTCTTCACAGCACAAATATCGGACAGATGGAACTCTACTTGATATACATTGAAGCATAAATGTTGGCTCCGGAGAGGGTTGTGATGCCCCTATTGTGCTGTCAATTTCGAAGCTATTAAAAGTGCATCTCGAGAATAGTCGTAAACTAGTGACTAGGTTTCATGGCAAACAGCGGTTACAATGTGATGTTCTGTTGTTTAAACTTTTAAGTTACTGATATCCGAAGTCGGTAGAATGATAACATTAATATGAATTATATTGAAAGTAAAAATAACTTCTACAGGTTAATATGAATAGTAGATGAACTTCCAAATATGTTTTGGATTTTGTACATTATCCACAAGCGCTGCTATGTCACATGATGAGGATGTCATTCCACTTAGATGGTACCCATTGCTAGAATTCTTCAACGTACCATTGGTTTGCTTAAAAAAACAAACCTGTATGTGAATACATAGATGGGAGAGTGACAGTTTTAGTGAAAAAAGTAGTTTGTAGACAAGGGTATGTTATGTCGCCATAGATTTAAACACTGCTATGGATGAAGAGTTGAGAAATTATGGAAGTTTAATTTTGGTGAATACAAAGGCTTCATCCACCTGATGTGGAGTGGCTGGTCTTTCAAGACGAAACGTATGAAAATGTTTGTTATCAAAGAAAGGGGAAAGTGAATACTACCAAGAAAAAGTTATAAGTTCAACGGAAGCATAAAAGATTGAGTATTTAGTGTTTTCGACATTCAGTGAATCTTTGGTAGATTCCTAAATGTATTCTGGAGCTGATAAAAGACGAAAGAGATATTAATCACAGAAAGAGTGACCCCAGGAATAATGCAGGATCCCTGGAATTGGTTTGGTAGAGCAGAGAGTTGACTGTGAAAAACTCAAGGTGAGATGCATGAAGAGTTTGTTTACAGATTGTGAATAAAAAAGAATTACATAGTATAAGTGAAGTGGTTTCGTTGAGAGTGATAAATGTATGATGTGGTACATTAAGGAAAGCGTACGAGAAATTAAGAATCGGAGTAATTTGAGGTGGTTTGGCCACGAAGAGAGTGGATGGCAAAAGGAGATGGGGCATAACAAGGGAAGTCATTGATAGACAGGGTGAAGAAACGGTGGAATCGAAAGGCCTTTATATCCAGGAAGTACAAAAGCGCTTTCAAGATAGAATATAGGGAATATTGGGAGGGTCAGCACACTGCTGCTGATGTTCCCATTTTGTATGTATATGAGGCAACTATTGTTGTGGAGGTGTTTCATTCTGCAGTTAAAATATGTGTCAGTGGCTATTGTCTTGTTCTTAAGAACCAACTGTGTTTAGGGAAAGCAATATATTGGTGAAAAGGTTATACACATATATATATACATATACACATATACATGTATATATATAATATAATATACATATATATATATAATATATATATATATATATATTTATGTATATAAAGGCATGTACTTTTCCCTTTACATATATACATACATATACATCGAGCTACAAATGTCCTTTAATATCTAATTCGCTCTACCTCGGAATTAATATATTATCATATATGTTAACCGAAGGGGAATTTTTTTTCTTATCATGAAGGGGAAAGTTTTCAATGTAATGTATATTATACAGATAAAACTTATTTAACTTAATTATTCGCGAACCTGCGTTTATCTTTAAAATTCAGTAATACTGCCACATAATGCGATTCTAATAGTTGTGAGGCAAACAGGCAATAATAAAAAACATTATTTCCTGATATGTACATCGGTACCCTGAACAACACGAAGCAATAGACCTGCGAATTATGGTTTCATGGATTTTTTAACTTTTGAATGACGTCTTATTAGCAGGCTGAAAACCTATTCATCACACATCGAAAACAAAAGGTTAAATAAGTAAGTTTTATCTATCTAATCTACATCAAATTGAAAACTTTATATTGTGCAAGCATGGAAATAACAGTCAGGTTGCAGTTCAAAATCTGCTTCGATTTGCTCCAGTGGCTGCAAGAGTCAATATCTGGCTCCTCTGACGTAAGATACGATCTGAGATGGGCATTCACATTAGGTACTGGATTTAGAATCTCACTTGGTACTCGTATTTTAGAATGCATTTTAAATGAGGGTGTATTTGCATATAATGCGTGCTCCATCTCATGTTTTACAAGGCGTCTTCCAAATTGGGAGTTTGGACGCTTCTTGTTTAGATGACTCGGTTGTTGGTTTTGGGAAGTGTGGCTTATCTGCTTCCATCTTGATGACTTACGTGAACTTGCTGCTTGTCAATATTTTCACTTTAGGCCGCAGCCGCTGACAGCTCTAGCCCTGAACCCTGTGGATATTGGTGAACGTCATTATGGATGACGTCTGGGTAACATGCTTGAATAAACAGAAGTTTCCAGGTGTGACTTACTACTTGGATTACTGGACTAATATTTGTTCATTTGATTTTATTTGCAATTCTGCTGTATTGTTCCTTTGACTTCTTGCTTGTTTTGATTCGTCTGATAAATTGTTCAGCCTTTTTCCCCTTCCTTTAAAAAATGTGCAACTCGTATACTGCTATTTAATCTCAGAAGCTCGGAAGCTTGAAAATATATACATATAAGGTTTAAGAATTTTTATCTTGAAAACAAAGGTTATTTGAGTTTGATGTGATTACAGTAAATAGCAATTTTTTATTGTTATAACTTCCGCCCTCTAAAGATATTTTGCAGCAAGTGACCAGAGACAGATTATGTTGAAACAGCACGCAAATGCTACTGAAAGTGTAAATCCCTTATGGTGCAGAGGGTATGTTGGATGTGGTTACAAATGTGTTAACAGTAAGTCTCAAGATCAGGAATTGCAGGGTAGTACGGTAAAACTAAACATTTTCTTGGTGAGAGAATGTATGCGCTACCAACTTGCAATGGAAAATCCGTTTTCAGTCAATATTTGTTTGGGAAAAGCGCAGTTTTACTTAGTTACTTTCTTTAAATTATAATTGAATACGGATGTGAATAAAACTTTACGATTTAATACAAACTTAGAGAGAACATCCATAGACTTCGCTAAGGGCGATGTATTGACGTTGATATCGTTATCAGTGTTGTACTGCATTCTGTTAGCACGGTCGTTTGCCCAGTAAATGTATTTTGCAGTGTTTTGTGGAATAGATCGATAAGAGATGATGTAGGGAGACCTTTCTACGACACAGGAACCGATATAATGCATTTCTTACGGTATAGCGATTCGTGCATTGGGGCTCCCGTTCCAGTGTAAAGTAAAGAATAGTAAAAATAAATAAATAAAATTCCCGGTTTTTTTAAAGGAACTCGTGCAAACAATATTCGAAACTGTAAAGGAATAGAGAGCTGAAAGCAATTTGATGGATGACGAAAAAATGGCCGGCGTCGTCAGAACTTGCAACCTCATCTTCAAGTACTCGCTGAGAAACCGACCGACAGGGAAGGCACACGGCACCTCCCCTCTAGGAGGTGTAGGGGAGTATATATTATATATATAATATATATATATATATATATATATATATATATATATTATTATATTTTGTCAACCATTAAAAGAACAATATATATATATATACGTATATATATATATATATATATATATATATATATATATATATATATATATATGTATATATATATATATATATATATGTGTGTGTGTGTGTGTGTGTGTGTGTGTGTGTGTGTGTCCTCGCAATGAGTCCGATATAGTTCAGTTCTGCCCAGATCCCTAAAATTTTTGTTTGCATTTATTCGAATGCAATGACTTGTTGATATTTTAAATTTGTATGGGGTTAAATATATATTTGTCGTGATCATAGAAAGGACTCGCGCGCATATATACATACATGTATACATACATATATACATACATGTATACTATATATATATATTTATATATATATATATATATATATATATATATATATATATATATATATATATATATATATATATATATATAATACTATCAGGAATATCGTTGATAAAACATTTAAGAATCCCAGGAATACAACGCTTTATTAT
>NC_061106.1:3344745-3373896 GCF_015104395.2 Macrobrachium nipponense | reverse complement strand
TTTTTAGGTCTTTATATTCACAAGGATTGCAGTCAGTACATGTACTTAAGCAGCGACAAGGAAGGACGGAAACAAACTCAAGAAAACTTAACACTATTATTATAAAATAGAAATGACTTAAATCAACCTTGTGAGATTAATACACTTAATTGCACAGAATAATCAACAGAACAAATACCTGGCTCTCGGAACTCACAAGAAAACCTAAAGCTACTACACTAAGCCTAAACAAGAGAAAATTCCAAGAGAGAAAACTACTTAATATATAAAGATTTGATCCAAAATAAGGCTAGCCGAAATCACCAGTAACCTAATAATAAGGTAGAAAGAAGTAGGAAATGAAAACAAGCAAAACCTTAATATTCCTACCTTTAACACAAAGCTAAGCAATGTAGAACTCAGTCCACTAAATACCAATACACAGAATAATAAGTGACAACATATACATGTAAACACACACACACATATATACACACATGTATATATATATATATATATATATATATATATATATATATATATGGGATATATATATATATAATATATATATATGTATATATATATATATATATATATATATATATATATATATATATATATATATATATATATATATATCAAGATTGACAAAAGTACTCAATTTCACCTCAAGTGAAGTACCAGAAGAGGGGTTGAATCCTGGGCCGTGATCAATCCAAACTGCTATCAAAAGGGCCAGTACTGTACGCCAGGTACTAAGGGGCAACACATTGTCCCGAGGGAAAGGAACGATAATTCGTCTTACCTGGCGGCAGCCTCCTTACTTGTCACCTAACGAGCCAAGTTGCTCTCACTCCCGTATATAACACTGGTTTTCCTGTCAAGTGTGAAGGTCGCAGGTGACAACAACACCTGCTCGGAAAAAGCCGTGATCCAAGGACACACACGCACAAGAGACGTATATTTGCGTCTTCCAGAATCCGTTAGGGAAATATCCAAATGTGTGGTCCGAAAGGTACAGGTTCTAAGTCGTCCTCCAAATAAATCAAAATGTAAATGCTGCGATGGGAAACAGTCCTGGTGGGAGCTTGTCAAGACCCGAACTGCCATTGACCGGTCCACCATGTCCAAACATCACCTTCCCGTGTTTATAAACACTCAAAGCAAAAAAATAAAACAGTCGTTAAAACGATAGTTCACTAATACACAAAGGAGGTGGAGGAGGAGGCGCAAAAACTGTGACAAACGATCGTAAAGCCACTTAACTTACGGTAACACAAGAGTAAACATACTCAGCAAAAAGTTAACTTAAAAGTAAACAAGGCTGATTTATACCAACAACAACAAAAAAATAATAATTTTACGTTAACCTAATATATATATATATATATATATATATATTATATATATATATATATTATATATATATATATATTATATTTATATATTACATATAATATATTATATATATATATATATATTTATATAATATTATATATTATTATAATATATATATATATCATATATAATATATATATATATATATATATATATATATAATATATATATATATATATATATATATATATATATATATATATTATTATTATCATAAAATTCAGTAACCTTAGTTCGGGAATTCACTATGAAGTTTACCTGTCATTTCTGCTGCCAGTTCATCGACACTGACGTTAAAGCTTTGCGTTAAAGGAATAGTTTTGTGGACATAGTCAGTCCACTCACCAGGTAACTAACTACATGTGAGGACGGGTAAGCAACAATTTCGTTTCAGATTGTCGCTGAATTTCACCTTGGAAGAATCTCAGCCACTTTGATCAGAATATGAATAAAATTATGTATAGGCCTAATTCCTTTCATTGTTAGACCTAGACCCTTCAGCGTTATATGTAGGTCGTTATGGGTCCAAATCATATAATGAATATTTAAAAAATGGCCAATGTCCTGGCTTTTTATGATAGTGTTACTACATATAATGAAAGTAAACTTCACTGACCATTAAAAAAAAATCTGAACCAACCCCCAAGTTCTAATTTAAACTCATTAAACTCATTCATTGATATTGTATGAGAATATAGCTACGCCTTTTTTTTATTAAGAAATATTTTGACTACTCTGTTACACCTTTTCGCTTCTTTAATAATATGAAGTGAATTAGTCTTCCACCACCTCAACCGCTTAAAAAACAAAAGGGGCAAAACATTTTCCAATACGGCTAAATTCAACTCATGATACGTATATTTTATATTAGTTTTAGGGACGTTTTTAACATAGCTTTATGAATTACAACTCATTATCTTTACAATGACATCAAATTTATTCGTGTAGCTTTAAGTATAATGTTAACGGATCGTTAGAAAAAAAATACTGCTAAGCATGTCCTTACGACATCTATAAACTTGTTCAATTAGTTCCTTTGGCAATCATGAACCAAAGAAAATTTTCCCCTTCTTGGAGGAATGATAGGAATGTATGCAGTGAAGTTTTGCCAATTCGTTTGATCATAATTCCAACATTGAACCGTTGGAGGAGTGTCCAAGGTGAAATTTCGATTATTCCAGACCTCATTTAAACCGGCTTTATAACGAAGTACGCCATAAAACGAAATATGTCACTGTAACGTCACGAAGCAGTCACTACAGTGAATTCCGAAGAAAGGTAGAAGAAACTAACGAATTAATAAGGAACTATACATATGTCGGCTTAGTTTGCAGTGGTAGTAGTAAAATGTCGTCACTAGAAAAGTTGGAGCTTTTCATCCAAGCTGCTCGTGTCTCCCAGAAAGTTACTAAAGAAATGGTGGACTAAAAACGAAAATTTCATCTGTTTTGTCTGTCTGTATGTCTGTCACGGGGTAGGGAGTTTGATTTTGAGTTATAAACCTTCCTGGGGGTGACATACATGCCATGTGAGAATGTTTTTCTAGATCTGTCGAGCTGTTCGTATTTCTATAGTGGATAAACAAATGTACTACAAACATTCACTTTGATATATATATATATATATATATAATATATATATATATATATATATATATATATATATATATATTTGTGTATATATATTTTTTATGATATATATAGGATATATATCTATATATATATATTATATACAATATATATAATATGTGTAAGATAATGATAGTATTCTATAATAATAATAATAAGGATATATAATATAATATATATATTATATATAATATCTATATATAGATATCTATATATATTAATCTATATATGTACAATACACACACACATATATATATATATATATATATATATATATATATATATATATATATATATATATATATATATGTATATATATGCGTGTGTGAGTGATTGTATGTTTCAAACTGTTATGCTTAACATTAGTAGTAAATTAGCGTGTCCTACCTTAAGCATTCTTAATTTTCATTTCGTTTTTATGCTGTTTGACATATCTCAGCCTGAACGGTAATCTTGAGTACCTAACGTAGGAGTCGGAGCTGTCAAAACAAATGATGGGAGAAAACGAAACAGGTGCCCGGTCTTCATTTCACCCATAGGCTCCTTAGCCTCTTACAAGTGGAGTCGGCTTCTTTTTCATTTTTTTGGACCTGTACTTCTGTGGGATTTGCTACCCATGAGTCATTAAGGCTCCTCTCCTTTTCTCTGTCCATTCCGTCAAAGTGTCATGTATAGGATTATCCCAGGATTTTTCTCCTACCAGAATGCGACCAGCTGAGATATGTTTTTGTTCAACAAATATTATCATGAATAAATGTTTGGAGGCCATTGTTATCTTTAGAGTTGGTGTATTCTTATGTTTGTTGTGTTCCTAGAAAAATGTGCGCGTGACCTAAGGGAATCTTGTTATATCTCTGGAGGTTTCAATAGTAGACACAAACCGGTTTCCTCTAATGTAAATAATGAGAATGGCAGGTCAGGCCTCTTCTTGAATTTTGCCAGCCTTCTCATTTCTTCTAGCTGATAAATGAGCCTACTTAAATTTCTAGTTAGTTTAATGCATCTATTTTTAACTGCTAGTTCAGCCATTGTTAAGGCCGTTATACCTTTATAGAACTATTTTTGGAAAACACTGGGATGCCTACTGGAAGAGAATGTCCCATGTTTTTGCGAATATAAAAATGTCTTAAATTAATGCTAACCCATAATAGACTATCCCAAGGTAAACCGCTATTTATAAAAATGCGAATTCTCCGTTGGAAGATAGATACCTGTTGAAGGGTAGACCATAATAAAGAGACTCTACTCAGCGTTTCAAGATTTAGGCACACCAGTTCGAACAACCTAACATTGAAGAAAGCACCAAGAAGAATATGTTTTGTGGCTTTGCAAGGGAAAGTTGTCATAATTGATAAAATAGATTAAAAGAAATGACGAAGCTAAGAGCCATCTTTTTATCGAGCATCTCCACGATTCCTTCCTCGGGAGCTACTGTTAAAAAAACTGTAATCGTGTGTGAAGGAGCTTGCCAGTCTTTTTCTTTAAATCTTATATCCACTTTCATCCAACATGTTTGTTCCTTCCTTTTCTATTCCACCTTCGCATATACAAATGTGCACTCCCTGTGTCACACCAACACTCGTAATAGGAGACTACATTTTATATGCCATAAATTGTTTGAGTGAAGATTTTATGTATTTTAACATATTAAATTATTTTGTTTTTCACTTTATACCTCTTCTAAGAATTAGAAAACCCAGTAGAAATACAAAATGGGAGTCTTTTAATCCTTAGTTTTAATTTTTTCTGGGATTTTTATCATTTAAGTTATTTCATGGCTACAGAAACCGTCTTAAAGTATTGGAAACATCTTTTTGGACGTAAATATTTTTTTTAATATTGTGAGTTACTCAGCTTGTCTTTTTTTTCATTGTCAATGAGGAATAATTCTCGCTGACTCGGGGAGTAAGCCTACAAACTACTATGTTGTTGTTTTTCTTTTTGGGGGGTAGGAAAGCCCTATGGAAAATCCTAAAAAGGTCTGAAAAAGGTGTTTCACGTCAAGATGCTGGAATTTTAGGATAGGATATTTATGATGTATTAATGAGAATGAAAATGTTAAAAATAATGTGCATGTTAAACAGTACAGAACAGTTGTTTCTAATAAAATTTTCGTTGTTGAAACAACGCGCTGTTTGATCGTAGATTTTAGCACACGCCCTGAGTAAGCTGGAGTTCGGATGATGCCTGGTTCTTTTATCTTTTGATTCTTTGTTAGAAAGATCGTTTATTTATAATGTGCACATGATAAATATTTATTTATAATGCTGTAATAACTTGAGTAAGCACGAAGAACGCCATACCAAAGGAAAATAGAAAAATAGGTCTTACTTAATAAATAGGATTAAAAGTTTGTAATATCGAAAAATAATAAAACATCAATCAAATTACGCAAAAGGATTCAGTCTAATTACTGATGATGAATTAAATACAAAATATTAAAACACAACATTTTACTCTTGTGAAACTGCAGAATACCTCGATGGACTTACTCTAGTTCCTCGGTGGACGAGTGGTTTTCGCGCTCGGCTACCAATCTGGTGGTCCGAAGTTCGATTCTTTGCTCGGCTAACGCGGAATCAGAGGAATTTATTTCTGGTGATAGAAATTCCTTTTTCGATATAATGTGGTTCGGATCACACAATAAGCTGTAGGTCCCGTTGCTAGGTGACCGATTGGTTCCTAGCCACGTAAACTTATCTAATCCTTCGGGCCAGCCCTTGGAGAGCTGTTAATCAGCTCAGTGGTCTGGTTAAACTAAGATATACTTACTTTGTCAATTATTCTGTCCTGTTTTCTACCCACGAAGCAAAGAAACTTCAGGCTCTAAGCTCCAGGATAGCGATTGTTTTTCTTGCATAGGTCTCGGCAGCATGCAGCTGCTGACTAGACAATTCTCTCTCTCTCTCTCTCTCTTAGTGGGTATTGTTTCTGCCTCTCTTCTGATGTTCAGGAACGGTTCCCGGAAAAGCGCCATTCTATGGGCAAGGTCTTTGGTTTGTTCTTGGGTAACCGCTTCACAAGGAAACGTCATCTTTATGTGAATTTCAGATATATCTTGTTTTCGGGGCATTAGAGATATGGGATCTTAACTAGATAGTGACCCTTAAGGGTTTTTTTTAACCGGTTATGTATCCACCTTTGCGTTGTGTTCAGTACAAGCTCGTTGGGGATTACCGTAAAATCATAAACGACAGACTGTAAATGTCTTACAAGAAATATTAGTCCTAGAATACGACCACCCAAAAAACACACGGGGTTTACTATCTAGGAAAGATCTGAAACATGCCTTTTCATTTCCTGAAGATGACCGATTCTGAATTGAGAAATATTGGATTCTGTGAAGATTCAGTGATGTACTACTTGCATAGAATTGTCCCGGAAAAAGTTCAGGGGGACAGAAGAAGGGCACCAATGAACGTTTTGCTTCTTTTTCATTTGTGAAAGCGTAATAACCAAGGTCTTTTGATAACCTTGTACCTTCCTACCTTTCTCCTTCTTTTGATTTTTTCATTATGCAAAAACAGCGACCTATATTGTATCTATTCCAGAAGGGTTTGTTTCTAGATGTATTTGTTATTTGTATATGGTTCGCCTTAGGAAGACATTAAGTTAGTCTGATAAATCAGGGATATAAAATGTACTTTTTCAAATTAAATTTAACGTTATTTCACTTCCTTCCTTCCGGTCTTCGAATTTGATTGAGCAGTTAGATTGGCAGATGTTCTGATTCAAATAAGCAAGTTGAGCAGATTTAGATTTTTCAGACATAAGCATAATTTTATCCAATATATCAGCAACAGTATGAATTTTGGTTACTTTGGTAATCTCCATGGAGAGAGAGAGAGAGAGAGAGAGAGAGAGAGAGAGATAACTTGTAAATTTTATTTTGCTGATACGTCGACCATTCTGCGTGACTGCAAGTGGCTCTAAGAAAGCAAAGAATCATTTATAGATGAAACGAGGTTTATCCCCTTCATGTATTTTTAGTGAAATGAACATTTATTTTAGAATGTATGCGATGCTAAATATAGTTTCAGGTTATTCCCTTAATTTATTCATCCTTTGTGTATACTATTTGCAATGGGTACCAGTTAGAAACTTGGCTTTAAACATGACCTGGTTTATGTCCTTAGAAAATTCAAATGTCAGAACTTTTACTAAGCAGTACACTTGTAACAGAACACTAATTCCTTATCGTGGGACCATGATACAGAGACAAAAATGTCTCTGTATGAAGGGCATTAGGAAATAATAGTCTAATTCTGACAAATGCTGTGCGAGTTTCAGTAGCATGGCAAATTTTCTGCAAGGGGCTAATCCTAAAAATAGAGAAAATTAAAGATACGGAAATGGAATGAAATTAGTGTATGTGCCTTATCGGTTGTTTGTCAATAATAGTGCGATTAAGTAGGCTACAAAATCAAAAGAACAGTTTTTTTTTTTTTTTTTTACAAGACATGCTGTCTTTAGGAGGCTAAAATGACATTACAGAAGTAGCCAAAGCAATCTGTAAACAGCTTAATTTTGCTATTTTCCTGATTCATGTTTTTTTTTTAGGAATTAAGTTCATGAAAAACCAGCAATTTCTGGAAACGCTCACGCGACTGAAAATTCTTTACCTTCTCAGTATGACCATGTTTATCACTATCATGCTTAAAACGTTCTATCAAAAGTTAAATGACGAATTACCTACAGTTATCCGTGTAATGTTAAATGAGTTACTTAGCGTATTTCGAGTAATGACAAATAAATGAGAAGACAGGTGATTTTTCCTTTTTTGTAAGTTGAATAACAATATTACCAGAGAAGTAACTCAACACCAGTGTTGTACTTCCTACCCTGGATGTCCTCCATAAAATATCTTTGCTGCCAAATCTAATGACAAGTATATGAATGTAATCGGGAACAGTACAGGAAAATTTCAAGACTTGGGGCCGTATTTTTTAAACTGACATCTTCGACGAAGAAGGTCTTCGCGACTGAAATGGTATTATTGTGCCGCGAAGCAGCTCTTCCTTCCGAAGAAGAAGATGAATTGAGTGTGAAAATGATTGGAAACGAAGATGTTGCCTTTACCACCTCTTTGCTAACCTCTTCGTATATTTTCTGTAAAATTAAAAGAAAACCGCATAAATAATGTTAGTATTGGAACGTGTTAACACATGCCAAATATTTTAGTTGTCCATTTTTTTCAGTAGCTTCAATGCAAATGTTCTTATTTGCATTTTTATAAAAGACTGTCTTTGTACTTAAAAGACCTCACGTTCCCAAGTTCCTGGCTGCCGGGTGTATAAGAACTTCACAGCTGTAACAGATTCGTCTTTCACCTCCTCTTGGGTTATACTATAATCAGCGCAACGTACTTTAGTTCGGGAAAACAACCATTTCAAAATAAATGAAGAATAACAGAACCACAGATTAACTAACTTTTCGAAACTATTTCCAACCAATCAGCTTCAAGGTGGTCGTGATATAATCAGTAGGCAGGCTTAGCTGTAAGGCCAGCTGGACTGCTGTAGTAACTGTATTAATGCACAAAACAGTTGTGTAAGTGACAAAGTTATATATATATATATATATATACATATATATATATCTATATATATATATATATATATATATATATACATACATATATAAGTCATATCACATTACCGTGATTCAATATAACTATATCGAGCTACAAATGTCCTTTAATATCTAATTCGCTCTACCTCGGAATTAATATATTTTCATATATGTTTAACCGAAGGGGAATTTTCTAGACGATAATAGAATTGCCGGCCGACGGGCACGAACCATCGAGATCTTCAATTCAGGACTGGCAGTGAAGCCTCAGCCCACCCCGGCACCGCAAGAGGATATAAGTTTATGCCGCCTCCCATCTCAAATACCTGTCGCACTTCAGGTATTTGTAGTTTAGGAGACCGCATCAAACCCACCTCGTCCTCGATAGCGTTGTAGTGCTTTTGCCCGCAAGTAGCCATTATAAGTCATATCACATTACCGTGATTCATATACATACATCGAGCTACAAATGTCCTTTAATATCTAATTCGCTCTACCTCGAAATTAATATATTTTCATATATGTTTAACCGAAGGGGAATTTTCTAGACAATAATAGAATTGTCGTTCGTGCCCGTCGACCGGCAATTCTATTATCGTCTAGAAAATTCCCCTTCGGTTAAACATATATGAAAATATATTAATTCCGAGGTAGAGCGAATTAGATATTAAAGGACATTTGTAGCTCGATATATATATATAAAAGCATAAAGGGGTATAGAAGTAGAACAGCCGTCTTCGGATCTGAATGAAATGTTAGTTTACCACATCCGGCGTACCAACCATCCCGTACAGTTCCTTTTCGTGAAGGAGCTTCTCTTATGTATTTTTAATACCACTCCATCGAACAGGGAAGGTGTTAGTATTGCTTATTATTAATCTCCTCCTCCTTCCCAGTTATAGTATCTCTTCAATGAGTTTTTTGGTTAGTTATTTTCTGCAAAAATTTTACATATGGAGTTTTCATATCTGAATCTGGACGAATGTCAAACAAGGTAGAAACCTGTATTTGTAAGTTCTGTCGATGTAAAGGTGGAGAAATTAATGACTCTAGATAACTGTTATTCACTTAATTGAACAAGTCAAATACTGGTTTGAAAATAAAATGAGTTGTTCAGTGATTATTCATAAAAACAACTGGTTCGGGATATATAGAAGTAGTGTTTGCTCTTTGCAATTTCTTCTGATTAAAAAGCAAGTTTTGGCATTGAAGATACCAAAATCAACATACTTGTATTAATGAGTTAAATATGACCACTCATATATGCAGTTCTAAATCATGTGTCATGACATTAAATTACATGGGCTTGTCTATTATTTGAGACCAAAGTCATCAAATTCAGATATGGTATATTTGTCTAACAAAATTTTCAACCCAGAGTAAATTCAGCTACCAAAAGGCTGGTTCAAATGCAAATTAGCTTCGATCTAACTTGCCAGTCATACCTACTCAGATGTAAGTTAGAGTGTCTGTTTTTATTCAAGTTCTGCCCAGTATGGCTGTCATGTTTTCCCTTTCTGAGAGCCTGTGAGTTAAAAATAGTGTTAGCACACATCCACTTCCTATGTTACAGTAGTAGGTTGTGTGACTATCAAGGATTCCCATTTTGAATTGAACATATAGAGTACCATTAATATCATTTAGGTATTTTAGGTGACAGCATCACCTGACATTCACTCTCCTCTTATTGATGCCCTTCAGTTCCTCGCTGGACGAGAGGTTTTCGCGCTCGGCTGCCAATCAGGTGGTCCGAAGTTCGAATCCCGGCTCGGCCAACGCGGAATCAGAGCAATTTATTTCTGGTGACAGAAGTTAATTTCTTGATATAGTATGGTTCGGATCCCACAAGAAGCTGTAGGTCCCGTTGCTAGGTGACAAATTGGTTCCTAGCCACGTAAAAATATCTAAATCCTTCGGGCCAGCCCTAGGAGAGCTGTTAATCAGCTCAGTGGTCTGGTAAAACTAAGATATACTTGACTTAACTTTATTGATGCCCTTAATCGTAAATGTTGGGTGATTCTCCAGCTGTTCATATTCACTAGCAACTGGACAGTGATGTTGTGTATTGCTGACTGGAGCCCTTTAGATCAGATAGGTGAACAGAGAGCTGTAATGTTTCTTTTGGATCCTTAGATCCACAAAGCTTATATATGCCTTCATATCTTCCTTGTGGAAAGGAATGAAAAATATATTGTATTATTCTAATTTTTATGAGAGACTGCATTGGGATGGTTTTCTCGCTATTGTATAAATTTCACAACTGTTGTTGTTGACAGCTTGGAAGCAATATTCTCAAAAGGTTTTATTTAGACATAACTCCTTGGAATAGCTAAGAACTTGATTGTGGCATTCTCTACCATTTGCCTTTAGATCCGTGTACTTTTTGTTCTTGGTCTATTCTTAGTTAGAAGTCTTCTTCTCTGTTTATTTTTTTCAAAAAGTGAAAACTGCTCTCCGGACTTATGTCCGTATCAAAACTGCCAGTAGAATTGAAACTTTTTTACTAATTCATACTAACGCCCAATGATAGAAATTTGTTAGTACAATCATTATTGCATATATTACTTTGTATGTCTCCCTTGAGTTTATCAAGTTAGTTCACACCTATTGCCAATTTGTTTTACCACTACAGGCAATGGCCTACCCATCCTCACGTTCCGTATATTTAACGGATTTTGTTTTAACTGGTCTGTTTTGAAAGCTTTTTTTTTTATAGTTATTAGTGCCAGTTCTGTGTTTTGATGTGCCATTCTGAGCTAACTTCAGCGTATAGTTTTTCTATAGCTGTGAGAAGTGTCTTTATCGCCACGTCATATCTATCAACAAAATGACACACGTGTTTGTCGACCCTTTATCGGGGCAGAGCAGTTTTTATGATACCATTGTCATTCCATTTACATATCTGACATGTACGTTGATAGACAATTTTCACCCTTGTGGACCTTGCGCTGTTGTCACGATTAATCTTTGTATACACAAGAGCCCCCTTCCTTTGTTTTTACTAGTTCATTATTCATTATGACCTGTAACTGCCAGCGTTCCTAATGAGTCGCAAAATTCCTCCTCCGGGATAATCCGACTTAAGAATGCCGACGTCTTCTTTTCACTACTTTGGGTAACAGCGGTTTCGTCCAGTCCTCTCCTTCCAGGATGATTTTCCTGGAAGTCTACTATGAATTCAGTGTTGGTATTGCCAGCTCGTTTTCTTTCATCGTTTATGTTCGTTTCAGTTTAGTGCACCTAAACTGATACGATGTGTGTGTGAGCGCGTCCGTATTATATGAGAGAGAGAGAGAGAGAGAGAGAGAGAGAGAGAGAGAGAGAGAGAGATTGCCAGTCGGGAAAAAAAAACGTAAATGGAAAGAAAATAGAAGGATATGGTCGAGATAAGGTGTTTGTGTGTTCCTGTGCACATCTAGATCGAAACCGACCATCGGGGCAGTGACGTCATCATTTATGGCAGTGGCCTCTAATCTAATAAGCTTAATTATTGCTTCGTCTCCTTTTATTCCATTCATTTACATATTTTTGATCTTATCTGCTGATTTGCTTCCCTGTTTTTCTGACGTTTATGGTTAATCCGGTGATTTTTTTCTCCCTCAGGTATGTTATTGGGGATCTCTCTCGTTTACTGGACAGCATAATTAGCAGCGAATGAGATTCAGGTAGGAAGGGTGTTGCGCGGCGGCCTCTTCATTTGTTTCAGGGGTTTCTCTGCCTCGCCCTCATTTATTTGTTAAGAGGAATATAATCTAATTGAATTTTGATCACTGTGATTATGTTTGTAACCATTACAGAAGACATGCTTAAGTATACCCTAGGAGTTTATGCATAACACGGGAACCTTTATCTCCAGTTTTCATCTTGGTCTCAATACTCATTAACATTTAGTAACATATCTTCGTAATGAACAAGGAATGATAGGTATAGTGAATCTTTATTGAATTTAGCTGTGTGTTACTGTTTGTAGTTTTTTATTTACTCAATGTTTCGTGTATCTGCCTACTTATGTATGAAGAGCGTATCATGAAAATTATTCGAAAACAATTAATCGAAAATAATTATTCGAAAACATTTATTCGAAAAACAGCTATTCGAATGGAAAGTTGTTCGAAAGAAAGTTATTCGAAAGGACAATTATACGAAATGATAAGTATTCGAAATGTTGTTTGAACCTTACTCTAATAAGCAATTGTTCAAATAGGCAAATAAACTGTTTGTTTGAACGTTATCCGATTTTCTTAGTTCCAATGTTTGTTTGAACGTTATCCGATTTTCTTAGTGGTAATAAACGTCGTGAAGGACATCAAGCACCAAGGACTTCATTTCTTCGGAATACTGCAGCCCTTCAGTGATGGCCGAATACACTTTCAAGTGAAAAAGGCAAGCCTGTGCTTAAAATCGATGGTTTCCTATTCGTGAAAGACAAGCAAGTTGGTAACAAGATATATTGGAAGTGCCAATAAGTTCGCATCGTATTGCAAAAGCCGAACAATTACCAATGATGGTGAAGTGATTAAAGTTCCTCGTGAACATAACCATTCCGGTGATGCTGTCAATACAGAAGTGCGCAGTTTTATGAACAAAGTGAAAAGGGATGCGAAAGAAAGCCGTGATTCTTCTCAGTATGTCATTTCTGCAGCTGCATCGCAATTAAGTGAAAGTGCCGCGCAAGCTTTACCACAAATAAGCTCTATAAAAAGAACTATTCACAACGTAAGACAAAAAGAAAGAGCAGGCTTAGCTAATCCAATTCATAGACGGGAAATTGTTTTAACAACTGACCAAACTAAAACTCATAAAGGGGAGCAGTTTTTGCTATATGATTCCGGCCATTACGATGATAGAATGCTTATATTTGCAACTCAGAATAATTTGAGTCTACTTGAGAAGAGTGCAAATTTACAAGTGGACGGAACATGTAAAATTGTACCTCAGTTATTTGAACAATTATATACTGTACATGCTGTGAAGAATAATAACACCATTCCTGTGGTCTACGCCTTACTTCCAGATAAAAGGGCTTGAAACTTATAGAAGATTATTTGCTCAAAAATTAAGTCTATGGTTCCAAATTTACAAGTTTCAACCATAACTTCAGACTTTGAACTTGCAGCTATAACTGCCATTAAAGAAGAATTCAGCACAGCTTCTCATTATGGATGCCTTTTCCACTTAGGCCAGTGCTTGTATCGAAAGATATGTGATTGTGGTCTGAAAGTGAGATACGATACAGATTCCGAATTTGCTTTAAAAATTCGAATGCTGTTAGCCCTAGCCTTTGTCCCCGTTGACAAGTTACTGAATCATTTGAAGCTTTACTAGATTCAGATATATATCCTCAAGATGTAAATCCTATTTTAGATTATTTTGAAGATTCATGGATTGGTCGTCCTTCAAGACGTCATCGACGTAGTCCTATGTTTGAAATAAGTATGTGGTCTTGTTTTGAGAGAGTCAATACTGATTTGCCTAGGACTAACAAGGATGGCACAGAGCTTTTTTTACAGCAAATGTCATCTCATCATCCAACAATATGGAAGTTCCTAGATGCTTTAAAAAGAGAGCAGGGTTTACAAGAAATTCACATTGCAAAAGTAAGAGCAGGAAGCACAAATATGAAGAGTTCCAAGAAATATCGTGACTTGAATGAAAGGATAAAAAGTTAGTGGCAACCTTTGAAGAGTATACTCAGTATTAGAGTATTTGCGCGCTGTAGCGCATAACTTGCATTTTATAAGTAAATCTGTTTTATCATGAATCTATTTTAATAGTTTTTAGTAATAACATTCATACTTAGAAGATTTCATCCTTTTTGGTATTTTTACACATTTGTTTAAATAAAGAAGGTTTTTACATTTCGAATAATTACCATTTCGTATAATTGTCCTTTCGAATAACTTTCTTTCGAACAATTTTCCATTCGAATAATTGTTTTTCGAATAACTGTTTTCGAATAATTGTTTCGATTAATTGTTTTCGAACAATGTTCACATAATCAAGAAAAGTCTGTTTGTTCGTCTCCGTCGTATTTTCATGGGTCGTGTTTACGGATCGTGTTTACGATCAAGGAAGCATTTTTAATGTTTGTATTTAATTTGTCGTTGTTTTCTGGCTGCATCATTAGTTATTTTATATCTCTCTCTTCTACCGGGATTTACCACATGATGTACATGGGCTTTGATGCACCTATTCCTTGGTATTGTCGTGAGAGTTCTTCATAAGGGTTTTCATTCTATTATTATTATTATTAAATGCCAAATTAGCTCTCACTCTCTCTCTCATCAGAATATCAAAGAATAATGTGGTTGATTCAATGACTGAATATGACAGCAACAAAGACGAACTCAGAACTTACACTGTTGAACTTGGCATGGTCTCAGATGACCTTAAAGGATTTTGAATCTTTGATTTTGTGTCTTCAAAACACACACAAAAAAAGTTGCGGGGCTTATTTCTAGAAACAGAGGCATCCATTAATGTCAACAAAATGGGAGACATATATATATGATGTTTACGATAAGTCCAGCCTGATGCCTCATGCATAGTTATCTTCAGAAGAATGGCAGGTTCAGACTTTGCCAGCCTGGTGGATCCTTTCTTGGATAAAACATCAAGTCAGAGGTATTTCACTACATTGCTTACGAAGTTTTGAAAATAAGGACCGAATTTATTGTTAATATGGAAGCTGTCATCAGTGAACATACTGCTACGCTTGATGCATTGTTCTTTTGTCGACTAAGATTTTCCAGCTATTGAGGGCATGATACATTGCTTAGCTCAGTCAGAGTCCATTTTAGGTGGAAGATCAAGACCTGGATGCTTTGGGGGAAATTTGTCTATAACAAGTACCATTTCATCTGATAATGAATCAGTTGTTGACCTGTTTGATAAACAGCAGTTACCACATGACTCCGAGCGACCCATATAGGCAGCACTCATTGATTATGCAAACCATTCTTTATGGTAGGTAGGAGTGGGGACAGCTGTGGTTCTCTGGTGGGTCAGATAGGGAGGAACTGGGAACTCGGCTATGTTGTTCCCCCACCTGGTAAGAAATGGTTCGAGGAGTTGACCAGTGAGGCGACAAAGAGGAAAGTGGCCGAGTTTCGTTGCAAAAATGAGTTGTTGAAACAAAAGAAATTGTCTCGGCAGAATTGTTAGTGTCTGCATGATATGAAACATTTGAAGAGTCATCATAACATCTTTGAATTCTTTGCCATTCCCGTACCAAAACATTGATGTTGCAAGCAACATGGCAGTATATTTCTAAACTGGCCGTAATATTGGAATACCAGATGACCAGGATGTTTTTCTATGTATTGAAGTATTCTGGGAAATTTGCCTGCTTATATTTCCATTTGAATGATGTCTTGGCTTGCTTCTCCCACTAATACTGTATATTCTTCCAATTGCTTTGAACGAGCATCGTTGCTATCAGTCAAAGGCATTCAAGGAGTGAGGCAAACCTTCAAAGAGAGATTTTGATGAGCGAAGACGTCAAAATTGAGTGCTGCGAGAACGAGCGAAAAGAAATAACAGGAGAGCAGAAAATCAAATGCCTTTTAGTATTATGTCTGATATTTAGAATGAAGGTGTGTGAATCAGTATTCCGGCAGTTGAAGGAGCTGTACTATCACAAATAACTTCAGAATGTGTTGAAAGTTTTTGCACAAAACAATTAACGCTGAAAGCGTACATATCGAACATGTACTACCTGAGCCCAGTGATCCTTCCGAAGCAACGAGTGTTCACTTAAAGGTTGTTATAACCATGGAAAACAAACCGGTAATAGAAATAAAGCCAGTAACTCTCATCTTCATGTACTATAATGGGTGTTACGTCTGTCCGTCCGTTTGTCATTCAGTCACGGTTATAATGGGGTTTCATCCAAGCCCCCCGCCATTTCGAAGGGGGTGGGGGTGAGAAAGGATTCCCTGAAAAGGAGCTTGTTCTGCCCGTGAAGCGGGACTGGTTATGCCCGTAGAGTTAATTACTTCACGAATTTATCATACATAATTTCTGTATACTTACGACTTATCATATGGAAAAGAATACTATAGAGTAAACATCAATGATGTAATAGATAAAAAAACAAATTAGTACAGTGTTCTGAAAGAGTTCCAGTTACTAATAATAACATGCTTTACATGCAGCTATACAATGTGTCATTTGTGCGCAGAACTGAAGACGTTTCGAAGCACCACCTAAGATTTTTTTCGACGTGTAAATAATGACCTAACCATTATAAGTGATCAGCTTAATGTCATACTTTAGGGGATTTGACCATCGAGATGTCTTTTGCAATGGTTGTCCCTTGAAATAAAGTTTTAAGAGTAATATTGCCAGTGGAAGGATAGCCAGTGTAATAGCCAATAAAATTGTTTTTTATTTATATTTTTTTTTTGCGTACCTCCAGAGTTTCGTCCGTCTGACTGAGAAACATTTATGGAGGAATAAAGCCTTGGGTAATGCTGGTTTCTCTCTCTCTCTCTCTCTCTCTCTCTCTCTCTCTCTCTCTCTCTCTCTCTCTCTCTCTCTCTCTCTCTCTCTTTTCTACCGTGGTCTTTATACTATTAATGTTTCGAAGCTTTTGAAAACTTGTTATGAATGTAATTTTGTCGGACTGAGCTGTAATCTGAGGTGCATCTTCCTTGATCTGATTAATTATTGATTATTGTGTTTCTCGGGCGTTATAATGAAATATCCTACAAGAATACTTAGGCATTGCAATGGAAACTTAACTCTTCCATTGTGTGTGTGCGTGTGTGTGTGTCAGCCCTGTCAAAACCGTAATTTACTCAAAATTTTCTCTCATTGGTTTGTCAATAATAATAAAAAAAAGACTTGACCAAGTGAAAAGCAAATCTTTAAGGTAGTCAGACCACGTCATGGGGCGAAAAATATTTCTTGTAATTAAGAGTTCTTTTAGTGTTCACGTTATCGCGAAAGTGAAAAATATTTGTCATCGACGTCTTAACCATTGTGATTGCCCTCGTCACGTTGACTCATGTCTTAAGCCTGGATCTTCGAAGACATCGTTGAAATTATGATGATCAGTATCGTTGTCACCAGCTCCCAATCAGCAGGAACAACAGATGCTTGATTAGTATAATAGCCCGCATCGTCTTGAACATCGCTGAGATAATCCGTTGTCGTTTCTCGGATTATCGCAATGACAGCTTGATCAATAGTATGATAGCCACTGTTTATGGGGATATTACGCCAGTTGCTTATCATTCATCAGTGTCGTATTTACTCTTGGCAGGAAATGAGATTCATAGCGGGGTATGTCTGAACGCTGTATAGCTTCGAGAACAGAAGGTGAAGTCTAACCGTATCGTTACATTTTTTTTTGCCTGATCGACCATCAGGTGGTGAAATACACATCCGTCTTGATAAACATTTTGCGTTTTTACAGTCTCTCTCTCTCTCTCTCTCTCTCTCTCTCTCTCTCTCTCTCTCTCTCTCTCTCTCTCTCTCACATACAGAGACGCGATTAGGAGTTAGTATCGGGTGGTAAAAAGCGACTAAGCTTAACCCAATGGTCATTTTATGCCTCGGATTCCTAGTCAATATCTCCGTTCTCTTTACACTGCTGTTGATCGCATTAGTAACGGCGAGTTGTCCTCGATCGAACCGTCTAGGGATATGTAAAACCTCTTCTTCTTTTATCAATGGCTTTCAGCCAAAGTTGGTCACCTAGTTAATGTTATATAGTATATAACATTAATGTCACTGGAGTCCTTATTTCTCTGTCCGCCCCCTTCATGTTTGGGCCACTTTACCGTGGTGAGGAGGTAGGTAAACCCTGGAACTTATTCCCGGGTCCATGCCAAGAGCCTTCCAGTCTCCCTTTTTCTAATTTCAACTCGCTTCCTCTGCTCATTTCATAACTTTCTTCCACATTTCTGTCCAACTTCTTTGATTATATCTTCATAGTGGGATTTCAGGGTTCCCTGTGCCGCACTTCAAGTTTTTTATTTTAGTGTTAAATGGCGTGGAAATTTCCACATTCGTTAACAATTTCAGCTCAGAATATCAGGAACAGATATCAAAACTAGGATTGGGGTTTATGTCTGAAGCTAACAGTGGGAGCTGTGGTAGCCATGTCAACTACCTGATAACATTTGGACTGAGAGGTTTCAATATTGTAGCCATATTGGTTATTACATTGATTCCTCAATGTGTCTCTTGACAGGACTCTTGGCAGGTTATCCGGCTTTCCCATCATCATAGTTGGAGTGGGGATGATTGTATTCTTAGAATACTCTCAGTCCTAGCAAGCGTGTTAGCTTACGTTTGGATGTGGATGACTGACTATCTCTAGCACGGATTGTGACTGCGCATCTGACTCTTCTGAGAATAAGTCAGCAATTCAGCCAAGCGCTGGTGAAGTGATCGATGTCAAAAATTTGAAGGTTTTGCATGTTTTAAACATAGCACCTGAATCTGATTATGTGACCATCTCAAAATCCATGAGTATCTTAGGTTCTGTATCAGAAATTAGAATGAACTTTGTTGAAGTCGACCTGATGCATGGGTTACATTCAGTAAGTATGAGGATGCCCTAAAAGCCAGTTGTAATGTTAAAGAAGTAAAGATAGGTAAGTCGATAGTAAGATGAGCTGTAACAGATAAAGTTCCAAAAAATATGGATGTGTATATACCATCTGAATGGAAATCTGATCCATCTCAGATTCAGCAGAGGAGTGTGGCTATGTGGATTCCCAAACCACCTAATATATGGTCTATAGCTCAGCCAAGGAAGAAAGTTATAATTATTATAAACTTAATAAGCTCCTTCAGAAAAAGGGAGGATGCATAAAAAGTGGGGAAATATCAAGGTTTGGTAAATCTACAGTTCTCATCCATGCTAAGTCGAAAACTCGGTCCCAAATGTTATCGTTGATGAAATTTCATGAAAATGTTATGGCAAAAGAAACAAATCCCCACCTGAGTTTCAGTTATGGCAGGCGAGTAATCTCTGATAAAGATTTTTACGAATTCCATGGAAAAGAAATTTTGGGCACAAGTCCACCTTCAGTATGGAAGGGAAAAAAGATAATCTTAACATTTGAGGATTCCAATATTTCAGACCATGTGATTTTTTAAATCGAAAGGGTGCGAGTAACACCCTTCCACCCAAAACCGATTCAATGTTTTAATTGTTTTAAGTTTGGTCATTCTTCAAGGATATGTAAAAATGAGAAGACATATATTAATTGCTCTGCGTTTGAACATCTTATATGTTCTGCTACACCAAAATGTAGCAACTGTCAGTTGGATTATAAAGCCAATGACAAAAGTTGCGATGTATGTCAGTACGAACAATCTGCAATAAATAGAGCAAACACTGAACACTTAAGTATTGGTTATGCTGAAAGACTAATTGGGAAAAGGAAGCCCGTGCTAGAGCTTTAAACCCTTGACCCCTTAATACCACAAGGGGTCTAGTTGTAGCACCTCCCTCTGTAGTAGGTGGCTTAGTGATAGTGGCCCAGCCATATGGGTCAGGTGCCCGGCCTGTAAAGGAACGTGCACATCCCTCAAAGGAAAATAAGATGGCCCTTTAGAGGAGGGAGTCTTTTCTTATGATGAGACCCTTTCTCCTCTTACCCAAAAGCTGTCACATGTAGAGTCCTGCCTGACCTAATGGAGTCGGAAAATATGCAACTTTTTAAAGAGTGGAAGAGCCCCATCACTCTCTCCCCCATCTACCCCTATTAGGGAGGTCTCGCTTCAAAATAGATATGAGATATTAAATACCCTGGAACAACCCGCCTGCTCAAAAAGCATAAACTACTGAAATGCAACATAAAAGCAAAGTTTGTAAGTTGTTAGAATCAAAACAATTCTTGGAGTTCAGAGGCAGCAACCATTTCTGAACTACAAGAAAACTCAAATCATAATATGGAGGTTGAGATTCATCTGCAGCATCTTCAGGCAACAAAGACAAATTTGAAAAAAGGGGAACTGAAATACAGAATAGGAGAAAGGAGTATGCAGATATCAAATAAGGGGCCAGTGGGTCAGCAGAATTGGGATATATAAGACAATAATGTTAGTTTGGATTGTACCGCCCATGTGGCAGACCTACGATCCAAACTTGCTTTCTTCCGTGATGAAAGAGTGACGCTGGAGGAAATGCCACGAGGTCGAGAGAGACACACATTCTCGTGCACGTATTTTATGGAGACATCTCAATCACCGCTATTGTCACCTTTCATGTATATATTATTATAATTTTGTAAATGGTTATGCCAGCTGATCAGTAATGCATGTATAACTATCAATTGGGTATGTAATTTATATATGTGAAGAAACACAGATACTCGTATTTAATCCCTTCCTCGATCTGTCAAGAGTTCGGGACTGTTTGAAACTCGCAAAAGCTATTGACCTGTGTGAAATAAATCAGTTAGCACCAGGTTCGGTACCTCATTAGTACTTCGCTCACAGGATAAATAAATAAGACGTTTGGCGCAACTGTGGGACAGAAAGCAGGGTTTGTATAAAGTTATTCAAAAAGATTAATAAGGAAGTCAAGGATAAAATGAGAGTTGGCAATACTTTTTCCCATAAGTAAATTAAAAAATGATTCTTCTTGTCACCCCTTCCTTTAGAACTTTTCCCTCATCAAGACAGCCACGTAGTCAACTATCACTACGATATTGCACCATCTTAAGGTTCCAACTACTCAAGGTGCACGTTCATTCTCTAAACTTTTAATTGCTCTACAGTCACTTGGATAAGAATTCACTAGTTAACATTATGACCCTCTTCCACAGGATCATTTAGATCTGCTCCTCTTAGTGTTTGTCATTTTCAGTGATAACTTGTAACAACTCACCAGTGTAATAATTTATTCTAAGGTCCATTTAATCATAAACTTTCCTATCTACATTTGCTTCTCACGTGTGGGGTATCTTTCTTCCCAAAAAATGCTTACACAAATTCACACCCAAGTTTTCATTAAATTTTACGATTGTGTCTAATTTATCCTTGACTGTCTTATTTAACCTCCTTTGTAACTTTGAGCAATCAATCTTCTGTATGAAAGTTGCGCATCAGATGATAAACTGTTTCATTTACGAAAACTCTTATTGCTTCATCCCTGTATCCCTCCTTACTAATCCAATGTTTCATTCAAATTCTTGCTATTTATCATTTTCCCTTTAAACAAAAATCATTTTCATACAATTCATAATGAAAGTAACTTTCATTTACGAAAACTCTTATTGCTTCATCCCTGTATCCCTCCTTACTAATCCAATGTTTCATTCACCTTCTTGCTTTTTATCATTTTCCCTTTAATCAAACTCCATTTTCATACAATTTATAATGAAAGTAAGTTTAAGATTTATGTATTGATAAGATATATTGCTTTGTGTAAAAGTATGCCTCAGACATTATGTGATGTATTCGTGAATGCTTACATTCCTTTGGATAGAATAGTGAAAGTAGCAGTAGAAAGGGCCGGAGATGAGGGTGATTATGTTTTATGATAAAAGTGAAGTTTATAACAAATATAGGAGAATAATTGGTTTGGTGTAAAAGTGTGTCTCATGTCTCAGACCAGGATGTGTTGTATTTTCAATTATTCATGAGTGCATCAGTGAGAGATGCCAAGCTGTAGTTGATTGAGCGAGATATGACTTGATTTGATTTATATAGGTTTTTGGCATTATGCCAAGCACTGGGGCAACTAAGGCCATTCAGCGCTGAAACGGAAATTAACAGTAAAAGGTTTGAAAGGGGTAACAGGAAGAAAACTGTTAGGAGAAGGTGGACAGTAAGAAGAAAAAGAATATGAACGGAGGTACAGTAAAAGGAATTTAAGTAGTGCCAGCTAGGGTCGAAGGGACGCTGCAAAGAACCTTAAGTAATACCTACATTGCACCGAATGAGGTGCACTGACGGCACTACCCCCCTACTGGGAGCAAGATATTAACATCGGAACGAATGAATATATATTAATGTTGAGGAAAGATGGAAAAAATGCGAATGGTAAAACCTAAGAAAAAGTTAACCTGCGGCTTTCAGTTTTCAAGTTCTGGAGGTGATAATGCGAATAGGTAGTACTGCCGAGAACGACGTCAGCCAGCGTGCCTGTTTTTGTTGCAGAGCTTCGTAAATTATTTTCTGACATCTAATTAGGTTGAGCTGTGAACTGGAGGTGGAGTTATGAACGCCTTTTGCGATAAAACCAAAAGACCACCCTGGACCTCACTGCATCGCTTTGAAAATAGCCATAAATTCATGAAATTTGGTTTAAATTGATAGTGACAGTAAAAGGAGTTGAACCCATTTATATACTTAGGCTTTTTTGCGGGTGTCGGTCCTTGATACGCCCATGAATAATCCTATATAGCATTGTGTGAGAAATGCGTCGAAATAGGCGATGAATAGGACACAGAATTAATATGTCACGGTTGTCAGTATGGCGCATTTACTTCAGATCTACTTGCGAATTTAATTGCTTTTGCAGAATTTTTTTTTTCGTCGTCATTGTTTAGTAGGAGAAGTATGTTGGTCTACTTGTGGTAAGTCAAATAAGTAAAAAAATACATTAGTAATTCAGGAATCAGCTCTATGCTATAGTGACCGTGTCAGACAAGTACTGTTTTCCTTGATGCAGCGTAAAATACCTTTTGGGGATTTGCTCAAGTTTCTCTAGCAGAGGGTTTTTCAAGAGTTCTGTTCTTTATATACTATGTAATTTATATTTCCGTAACATCCGGTTCATGTGGAAGTACTTGCACCAGTTTCATCAGACGTATTTTCCTGAAGCGCTTCAAACGCATCAAACGACACGTTGACGTCGAATTTGACGAATGTGAAATATTTTTCATGGAATGAGACAGTGAGTTTATGGGAAACTTAATGCTTAAACAGTCTTACGAATGTAGCCTAGTAAGAAGGTCATGTATGGAAAAAAAATCCACTCTGAAAAAATGTTGACGCTCAAAAGATTGCAAAAATCGTTATACCTTTTTACCCCATTTGAGTAAATGTAAATTACTGTTGACTTGAATGGAACATCACTGTCTGTCTCTACTGTACTTAGCGAAAAATAATGTCTATAAAAGTTATATTATAAGGATTGCTATGGGACTGAAATAAGCGTGACGGTAAGCATTGAAAAAAATAGAAAAGTGGCAGATGAGTTGAGTTCAATTCAGTGAAGGATATAGTGTAAGTCACTGTTCAATGATATACTTTCGTCGTAAACAGTCGGTATCTTAAATGGCATCAAGCAGTCTGTGGCGGGTAATTGGCGTTAAATGCCCGAGTTTTCAAGTGTGGGTGTCCTCCCGCCTTTTTTTTTTTCTTTTTCTTTCTTTTATTTTTTCCCTTTTTATCTTCTTTGAAGCTGCGAATCTTTTGTGCTGGTCTAATTAGGTGTTAAGCACCGAAGAAACTATAGCAACCTGTTACGATTTCGTTCTGCCTTGGTAGTGGGTCGTACCAACCCCATTTTTTTCTTGTTTAGGAACAATTCTTACATAATACCGTGTAGAGGGAGCTTAGTTATTCAAGAGTAATTTTGTATCCTTTATATAAAACAACTATACTTGAAATAATTATTTTTATTTTGGGATTAATGGGTCAAATTAAATTTGATGATCAGTATTGCTGCATATAAAAGTACATGCAAGCAAAATATTATGTTTTACAATATACCTTCTTATTCTTAAGAAATTTTTAAAATTTGTCTTGGAATTCTAATGGTCACTAGTCAGATAATTGTGATGTATTTTTTAATTTGAAACATTTCATTTCTAAAAACCTGTGAGAGGTATGTTTATTGCGTAACATAGTAAGTCATTTTTACTCATGCTTGCTGCCTGTGAACTAACTGTTCAAGTATGTATATTATGTTGAAATTTCAAGTTTTACAAAGCTACTGATACTGTTCGTATTTGCTGATGTGCTTTCTTCTTAATGATGTTCAGAAGGAGTCTCACTTTGTTTCAGGAAGCCGCAAGACAGCATCTCTTGTATACACTCGGCAAGGAAAGTCAGGATACAGTTTTCATTACCTTTCGTTCATCGAATTTCCCATTGGTTTTTACTGAAAAGACGTAATCTCGCTAAATTTGCCCGAGAATATGAAAATACATTGCAAATTATATCATATAAGTTAAAAGTGCAAAACAAAACCGTTCAGATACCTAAAAACACGATATATGTCCGAATTAGAATTTCTGAGATGGACTCGTTCATAGAGATCGGGTAGATAGAATGTGAATTTCTGATTGTAGTACTATGTATCACGACGACAATATTTACTTGTTTTCTTCATGAACGGGAATATTATTGCGTCATCGTAAATGGTGAATGTCATTATTTTAGTTTCTGCAAATTTGTTTGTATTCCAAAGCGTTTAAAGTTAGCTGACGCAATGGCGAAGTTTGTAATGATGACGGTTCATTCCTTCAGATTGTTGGTTTGATCATTGAAGCAGTATCTCACTAACACCGAAGATGACGCTGTTGGAGAGAAGAGTGTTTTTTTTTTTTCTAACTTACATGCGTAATACAGAATGATCCTCACAGCACATTTTAAACTATGTGGAAAGATTACCCTCCAGACATTGCGCAAACAGGGTTTAAATGTATCTTCTACTAATTAACTGATTTATTTGCTATCCATCTTGCAGTATATGTGATCATCGATTCCCGTAATATATTTTGGCTGGAAATACTTTGGATTGACAATAATAAATAAAAGTAATTTTTTCTTCAAATGCTTATTCGCTCAGTCCATACGTACTTTATAATATTGTTTTGTCTTAACTTCATGATAATTAATAATACTTTGAAAAATAATGAGAAAAATAATGAATCAATAAATCTTTGAAGAATACAAGCTTCTTCAGGAGATCTAAACATTTCACTATATCTGTGTACAGCATCCTTTCCGAAAACCAAGGCATTGTGAGAGAAACCGGGTATTGGACATCATCCGGAAAATGTAGGTTTTTTTTTTTGAGAAATATGTCAAGTTCATCTCTATAACTGCACGAAAATGGTGTGTTGAGATTATTTCAGAATTTTTAAAGGCTTTAGTCTGTACTGAAGAAATATTATTATGCTTATAGTCTGCCATGTTTTCAATATTATTCTCTTGTTTGGTCGTCAGCAGCTGTCTTTAATCCTGAGTTGTTGTATGGTAAATTGAGTTCTTCTACAAATGTTATCCCCATTATGACCTATGTGAGCAGTAGTTGGTATCGCCGTTGCCTTTCATTTGAGAGTTCTGGGTTCGATCCTATTGTGATTCAAAATTATGGGGGGGAGCAGAAGCTATAGGACATTCAACGCTCCATTATTTTTTACAATTATGTGGTGTTTTTGTAACTGTGGCCTTATAAAAATATATTCCCCATATATGTAATAATGTGATACAAGAAAGTGCCGAGGTAATAAAATTAAGTGCTTGAAATGTCTTTTCAAGGTAAATAAGAAAGAGTTATACTTGTGAGTCTTTGCTGATACACTCCCGAGCCCTGGGGCTTTTTTGCTTCATGGTGTTGACACACTCAGAGTGTTTTCTGTTGTTACACTAACATAGTCCTTTTGCTCAAAATAATCATTAGAAAATGGGAAGGCATCAGTTTTTAAGGAGAAAAGATTCCATCGGACTACTTTTTCCAACTATTAGTAACAGTAGAGTTGGTTAGTGATGTTTTGTTCAACAAAATTAAAATTATGTTACTGGTGAGCCTAACCATGTTAAAAATGAAGTAGTGATAAGTTCAAAAGAGAGATTCAGTAAAGGACACTCCTTTTGAAATGTTCAAGGAGGTAGTCATTTCGATTTTGGGTAGATATGGGAAAGGGAAAAGTTCAACATTTCTCAGATATGTTTATGAAATGATTTCAAATGTTTTACACCAGTGCTGAAAGATGTGAATGTATAAATGGTAAATCGTCTGAAGATTTTCATTTACAACGATCTGTGAAGCAAGGCTGCCCATTATATATTGTTTTGGTGTTTGCTCTAGAGCCTCTATAGAATGCTAAGTTATTCAAGTACTTTTTAAAACTACGTAACTATATACAGGTGGCAATACTAAGTTATGCCGATGATCCTCAATACCGATTAGCTCAAACGAGGCAATTGTAGAAAGTTCCATGGTAATTAAAAATGATAGAGCCGGGAAGCGTCACTTCATTATGATAAAACAAGCATCGGGTTGGAAGGACCTAAGAGAATGGCCAGTTACTGTGCAGGAAAATGTAGTGGGATCGTTTCAAGTAAATGGTGTTATATACAGTAATGGTCTTGAAACAACTAAAAGGAAATCTGGTAAAGTAGTGAAAAGGACACACTGAGAAATATTGGGCAGCAATATTCAAGAAAACTGTCATTGATTCAGAAGCAATATTGATAGATTAAAAAATGCTAGCTAAACGGTACATATCACATACTTACCCATTTGCCAATATGCATTCCATAGAACATGCATTTTTAAATACCTGTGGAGTGGAAGCTAAAACACTTAAACAGAAGAACAATGTATAAGCAAAAGGGCTAAAAAAGGAGGTGCAACAATAATAAATGTATTCGTAAAATCAATTTTTTTCCAGTTGTTTGAGGACTGTCTCAAATACATCAGAGGGTTAACATGAAAAATGTTAATATTTATTTTCAATCCTTATTTGAATAAGTTTATTACAGTTTTGCATAAAGTAGTAAGCTAAAAAATATATCTTCCATTATTCCTTATTTCTCTCTCGCTTGCTTGATATTCTCTCTCCCTCTCTCTCTTTCTCGATATATTTATATTTTTTTCGTTTTTTCATTAATAATTTTTGGGGAACATTTTTGTAAATTTCATGATAATAAGTTGTATATGCCTATTTTTTTTTCTTTTCAAAATGTACTGTTTTATGGGTGAATCATCTGTTGACCGCGTGTGTACCCTCCAAGGTGTGGCTGCCTTCAGGCGTTTCCTCGTTTCTGTAGAGTGAAATCGACCTTATTGCTAATCTTGTAGTGTCAGTTTGGATATTAAACCTACCTTGCCTATGTTTTTTTCCGCTGTAAGATCAGTTGTGCCTGAGTAAAGGGTCGAACTAGACCGAAAGTGCTTGTCTCGCTTTTTCATGTTTTTCCTTCGTGGTAAAAACCTTTATTAATAGATTCATGAATACATGGCAAGGAAATCATAGTCAGGTAGGTATGTACATGAAATCCTTGCAACCGAAGACGGGCTTTTCCAAATTAATATTTCAGATTCTAGGTCATGTGTATTATGTATACGACTCACTTTTGTAAGAGTGTATCTAGAGTTCCCTAAACAATGACTACTTTTGCAATCAAAGTAAAAGTTACCATATTACTCCCCTTTCTGAATTAATAACTCTATTAGATTTCTCTTTTATTCAGCCTTGCTCCTAACCGTGTCATTTTGGGTACTTCGTGCGATTCCGGAGCTTGTTGTCGCCTGGAGACGTAGCTTAGGGTTCACTTGTCCGGTGATGGTGCAAGGATGGTCATCACGTTTTTCGAAGGTGTGCAATAAGTGCAATATTGTGGATGCTCTGGGTAGCGTCAGAGTTGGGCGGTAGGTTCTCGGCGCGTCTTACTGGCATCTCATCTCAGCCGCTCACCCTTTCACGTGTGGGGTGGTTGTGGGTCACTCGTTTTAGTACTGCTTTTTGTTGACTTCTCCGCCCAGATAACGTCTCTTTTGTAAGTTTCTTCCATCTAAGTCTGTGGATATGTACTGGGGGGAAGTCGTAAGGAGAACCGGACTTTCATTAATCGATTTTCAAAATTGAGTTGGGCTGGCCTGTGGTGGTAGATTCCGGTTTACCATTAGTTAAGACGTCGAAGATAGCCCCTTAGATAACCTATGGTGGGGCTTCTTCTCGCGTTGTTGTTGTGACCTCAGGGCACCAGCAGCGGGGTAAATGGGGGTATCAGTCGGCCGTTAATGTCCATATGTAACAACGATGTCAAATCTGGGGACAACTTTTCAATCTTCTTCACCTCATTATCTCAGGGGGAGGCGAGCTGCTTCTTTCGTTTCTCGTAGATTACCTGCCAAGCAAAGGGCGGGAAACTGTGATTATGAAGATTCAAAAATAGAGAATAGAAGGTTACGGCAGTTATTTTGATAGGTCCTTAAGCTAATGAATTGCTTACTTATTCTTAACCCCTCCAAAGTGTTGAAGACTAAGATAAGACTTAATGGCTTGGTGATTTTTCTTGATGTGTAATTGCACTATGTATATTATTCAAATCGTCGTATCCTTTAGTTTGTCCACTCCATACTGATTGATCTTTTGAAAATTATATTTTGACCAACAGTTAAGTTGATTTATTGAATGACTGTCACATAACCCGTCACCCCCCCCCCCAACCCCCAATGGTTCTGTGAAGTTCTAAGTCAAACATTATTATGAATTTTTGTTTGTTTGCTTTAGCCAGATTTGTTTTGTGTGTGTTTTCCGTTTTCTGTTTCTCTATTGAGCGTTAATTTGCTTTGTTTTTTGTTTTGTTATAGCGCAACCGTTGGATGGCTTTATTTTCAAAAGGGTATTTTGCAAAAGATGAA
>NC_061106.1:3332245-3342245 GCF_015104395.2 Macrobrachium nipponense | reverse complement strand
GTATAGAAGTCGTTTGCTATTCCGATAGATTTTCAATGTTATGAGTCTCATGTAGGACGTATACACGCAGGAATGTTCTAAAAGCTTTGAGGTCCCTCTTTTGGCGGAGCGGTTCAGATGCAGATAATGCACATGTCATATAGATACCAATCATAATATTCTGCTCTTTCCTGTCCTTGTGTACGGTATTCAATACGGTTTACTTGTTAAAATGCGATATGTTACCCTTCTTAGCGAGAGCGCTTAGTAATCCGTAATTTATAATGATGGAATTTAATGTTGTAGAGTAGTTGTAGTTCCTCGATGGACGAGTCGGTTGCATATTCGCCAACCGATCTGGTAGCCAGCGTTCGCTCCCAGCTAGCGCCAGCTCGGAATCGGAGAAATGTATTTCTGGTGATTAGAAATTCATTGCTCTATATAATGTAGTTCGGATCCCACAATAAGCTGCACGTCCCGTTGCTGAGTAACCAGTTGGTTCCAAGCCACTTAAATAAAAATCTAATCCTTGGGGCCAGCCCTAGGAGAGCTGTTAATCAGCTCAGTGGTCTGGTAAAACTAAGGTTTACTCCAGTGAAGTTGTAGGATACTGTTATTGGTGACTTATAAACAACTTGGGCTTCATTATTAATATTCTTGAACGGTCAGAATTTCCCTTTTCACATCTCGGAATTTGGAATCTTCGTGACTAAATTACTTCTGTATCTCCCACTTATCGATGCTCTTGTGTTAGAAATATCAGACCTTCGTTATATGAGGCAAACGCCGATGAACTCGAATAGTAAAATAATGTTTACTGAATTAACGTTTAGCTTCCAATATATTTTTAACTGCATTGAATTTGGTTCATTTTACCCTGTTTTGTAAAAGATATGCAGAATTATGTTGAACAAAGGGAATAACCTACCACCGTTATTATAATTTCCTGTATTCGAATACATATGTCTGCAAGTTTGAATCGTATCTGTCTGTTGAGAAAAATGTGCGAGGGAAAGTGTACTTGATTTTCCAGCTCAGAAAAATGAGAGTATTTAGTTCTTGAGACTCTGATAAGACCAGTTTTGAAGATGCCATTCTCCCCAACTCGACGGCTTGGGTGCAGGTTCAAAGATAAAAACTAATCATCTAGACGTACAGTTTGCAAAGATCATGACACTCAAATTTTATCGTAAAAATATGCAAATATCCCAATGGAAACGAAGTATATTTTTAGTTCAAGATAATGTGTATGTTCAAAAAGACTTACCTTGGTGTCCACATGAATAATAATGATAATGGTATAATCTGGAAACATTTATGTCACACGAGACAGATTATTGTTTACTTGAATCAAAGTCACCTTGCCGATAGGATAACATGTCCATTTGACGTCATACAAGATAGCCGAGGTCAGCGCGCCGATGGCTGCACGTACAAAGCCCACATGTGCTGATATGTCGGCTATGATTCGATGAGAAAAATATCTGAATTTCATTTTTAAAAAATATACAGATAGTTTACAATATTTTGTTGGTGGAAGAATCATTGGGTCTCTCCTGTATGGAATGCTGTTTCAAACCTATAGTTATACATTAAATGACAGAAACTTAGTTACACGAAGTTGCAGTGTTCCCTTATTGATGACAGAACGGCCTGCTAAAAGATACCTCTGCTTGAAGTGCCTCTGGTAACCGACAGACTTGTTCAAGAAATATTGTTATTTTTAGGTTTATTTCTAATTAAACTATAAATTTTGACCAAGAAATTAGTTTCAGCGGGAAACCCATAATTTTTGGGAAATAGATGAATACTGAAGCAACTCATATTGAAAATATAACTTAATGCATTACTGGTACTTTATCGTCGGAACATGTGAATTGGCTTCTAATCATTCAGTTTTGCTAATGGAAATAACCAAAGTATATCGACTACATCTGAAATGCTTGTAAACACTTATTATTTTTCAAAAAGTTTTAAAAATTCTGTTCAATATTAGAAATATTAATGAATTATGAGACATGCATGTTTTATTTTTTTTTAATTACGAACAGACTCAACACTGCAAAATATAAAAAGCCACAGACATGTAATTTGGCAAATAAAGTATTTTATTACAAAGTGTGTCCAAAATGTATATCAGAATGAGCAGGCAATTCAACTAACAGTTGTGCTTTTGAACAGAAGACTATTCTTACTGAGGGAACCCCGCTGTGGGTTTTGTACTGGGACTTTAGTATGTTTGATATTAATAATTTCAATTATTATTATTATTATTATTATTATTATTATTATTATTATTATTTTTTTTTTTTTTTTTTTTTTTTTTTACTCTATCACAGTCCTCCAATTCGACTGGGTGGTATTTATAGTGTGGGGTTCCGGGTTGCATCCTGCCTCCTTAGGAGTCCATCACTTTTCTTACTATGTGTTAGTATTATTATTATTATTATTATTATTATTATTATTATTATTATTATTATTATTATTATTGAAAAGAATGGGTATTTCAGCCGCGTTTATTTTTTTTTTAGAAGTTTCTCTATTCTTCTTATTAATGACTTTTCTTCTGTGCTCAAGTTAAAACACCAAATGGAGGATTTATGTAAAAAACGTGGTATTTGTCAAATTGAATATATTATACAAAATGCAATACAAATTGGATCTTAAGCCTAGTCGTCAAAAGATGATAAATGACTCATTCTGGATTCCTCTTGCTCAGGGGCGTCTGCTCCTCTCTCTCTCTCTCTCTCTCTCTCTCTCTCTCTCTCTCTCTCTCTCTCTCTCTCCTTCTCCTTCTCCTTGCAACGTTTCGTCCTTAAACCCAGAAGAACATCGTCGGGCAGGTGTTGTAGGACTGAAGTTCTTACGGTAATCCTACGGTATATAGCGCTTATTATTATTATTATTATTATTATTATTATTATTATTATTATTATTATTATTATTTCAGTAGATGAAACCAATTCACATGGAACAAGTACACCACAGGGGCCATTGACTTGATATTCAAGTTTCCAAAGAATGCTGGTTTCAGCCTCCCACCGCAGATCCCACACTACAGCAGTAAATGATCGCGATACAGAGCCAGTGATTTTTCAATAGTGGGGGTGGCTTGTGTGTGTGCCCTCGAACCCTCGACATGCGAGTGTCATGCCACATAACTAACCACTATATCAGCGGATCAGTATAAGTGGTTGAAGATGTCGAGAAATTTTAGAGTAGAAAACGTATTCAGTCCGTCACAGAATGGAGGAAAACGCCCTCTTGCTACCAATCTAGGTTACAGTAGGGGCTCCTTTTTTTTTTTTTTTTTTTTTTGCTTTTTTTTTTTTTTTTTTTTAGGGCACAGTGAAAAGAGATTATGCCCTGTGTTGTGCTTTAAGTCGGCTAATAACTATTTTGTGATGAGCCAACGGCTTTTGGACATTGTAGCAACACAAAAAGAAAAAAATATATACCAGAGAAGGATCATTATTTGAAGGTTTTTGGTCGTCTTGTAGAACCATTATTCTCTTTATTTTTGCTTATGACTATATGCACTTGAGTAAATAAAGACTGATCTCTGTCTCACAAGGGTGATTGTACACCTGTGGATTATTATGATTTCTGACGAGATGTGTGGACCACAATCTTTAGTCGAAGTTAATAACGAAATTTGGGGCACAGGTTATGTTGTATAAAATGTATTAAAAAAAAACGTGTTAAAATTCTACTCTGACTGTTTGAAGCCGTTCAGCAATGTTCATGTAGTTTTTACCGTTTTTACATTACTAATCAGTCTCAGCTTTGTCAGCGGGACAACCTGCAGTACACTGACAGATTTGCAGTGGCATGTCCTAGAAGGGACAATGCTGCTTAATATCTAGAAGGGCTAGGATGCACATTCAAGGCATTCTTATGGGGGCGTATTACGAAAGCACGTTCAAAAAGCTCGACAGAAGATGCCTTTGAAAGAGCGGCGTTTTTTCGTCTTCACCAAAGTTAATTGGAAAATATTCTTTCAACACAGGCTGCAGAGTGTGGCAATACAAGGAGGTCACACGTGAAGTCAGACAATAAACTAAACTTGGACTGACCATTTCCATCTAACATAATCCTTAAACTATGCTTGGCAGAAATTCAGATACTTCTATTGCCCAAATAAGGGCCCTCCATTCTAGCTGCTCAGACACTAAAGAAGGAAAGTCCAGGGCAAGTTTAATGACGGACTTCATCTGTCTTTCAGTAGTTGTTGCTTCCCTTGGCTCCATGCTGTGCAACATGGCAATGACATTATCTTCTTCTAAACGAAACCTCTCTCATATCTAGCAAGAAAGTTGTGAAAGAATGCTAAGCAGTCTGACCGAAACCGGCTTTCATTTTGCCCTGGATTGTCTTACAGGACTCTGTACATCATTTTCAAGATTTCGGAGATATTCACATTTTGATTTGAAGCGTTCAAGCTTTGAGTTAATTGAAAAAAATCTGTTAAGATTTTTCTAGCGCTGGTAGTACTGGCAGTGAGCAGGGGTCAACAAACGGTAAAGTCTGGCTAATGCGCTTATGATACAAATTCCAGTTGCTCTTTTGATTAAAAAAAGAAAGAAAGAAAGAAAGAAAGAAACCCCGCTTTCGTGAAAAACGTGACTCGCTTATAACATGGGATCCGCGCTTTCGTAAAATGCCGTATTATGGCCTTAGAATTAGTTATCCAGTCCTGCCTTGCTTCACAAGGGAACTGAGCACCAATATGAAATGCTTGCCCGCCACAAAAGACGCTGCTTTTCTATTCGACAAGCCAATCATTTGCTTGAGTAATTAAATTAACTGTGAATAATGTAAGGATGTTGATGTTGCGTAATCATTAGGGTTGATTTAGAACTTGCATGAATACGTTTGAACAGGACCGATGCTCCAGAAAGAAGGACTTCCACTAAATTAGTTACGGTTACATTAAGTTCTTTTAAACCACTTTGGCTAGTCCCCGCGTAGTGTGATCTCTCTTGGACTTGGTAGTCGTTCTCAATTGCTCATTATTCATTTTTCTTCGAATTTTTAAAGTGCAGTTTCACTCATTAACGCATATATATTAGGTTTGTAATTTTTATTTATTTATTTATTTATTTTTGGCAAAAGCCATAGTCATACCCCGGGGTGCAGAGGCTCCACAGCACTTTACTAAATAGAAACGTATTAGAAACTTCACGAAATAAAAAAAAACTTAATTCTAGTTTTGAGAGAGATTTTGTAAGAAAGTGGTATATACAACTTGATGTTATCATTTTGATTGATTCCCACCAAAAAAACTTTACCTAGAATTCTTACTATTAACATAATTAAGGGATTTTCCAAAACCAGACGTAAGATATATGTATGTCTGGAACGTTGATAAAATGTGCATAAAGGGAAATGAGAAATATATAATATATATAAAAATTAGTAGATAATAATTAGTAGATTTTTTCTTATACGTATTAACCCCACTATAATTTTTAATATCTGTAAAAATGATGCACTCATTGTATCTATGGCCTTCGATCAGTGAGGTTCAAAGTCAGGTCTGCTTCAGGCAGGAAGAGATTTGGTCGATCAAAAGGCTGAACAAATTTGATCCCCCAACCCCTCATCTACGTCATGTAGTACACTAAAGGATACTGAGCTGTTCTCGTAAAATATATATCTTGTAAAGTTTTAAACTGGTTGTTCTCTTTAACTGTACATTTTCCTCTCACGAGAGCCTTGGAATCTAATGAATCGAAAGTATCTCGTATGATAAGTAACATGAAAAGGAACTCTTCTCAAGGTGGTACATGCAAGTAGCATTTGTTTACTGGTGCATTTAATGTTTTTGTTTGTAGTTCTTTGTAATTGCCCCATCTTTGGGAATGATATAAGTCGAAGACGATGAACCGTCTCGTAATATTTCAGTGATTGGAAAGTTTCTATTGGTATATGTGACACAAGGAAAGAGAAAAGTAAAGAAAAGGAAAACTACACTACACGCGCGCGCGCGCGCCACACACACACACATGTCTGTGAGTGAGTATTAACATTTGTTAATGGGATATCATTTAATTTTTGTTAACCGAATACATTAAATACATAATTAGTATGCTACATTGGACATGAGGTTCGATCGAAACTTTTCTGGAAAAATGGAATTTTCATTGTTTAATAAAGGTGAAACATTAGAAGCCTTTATTATTTGTGCTAATTTGAAAGTTAATCACAGCACCTAGCAGGTTCCAATATAATTTGAAGGAATAATACCATAATACATCAAGTACTATGCTTCGTTTTACGTCGCACGTTCGCCAGGGTATCAGAGGCCAGTCAGCTTCATTTACAATTGTAATAACAAGGACGAGATTTTCGTCAAGGAGACATTGTATTGTGGTTATCCGAACACTTTGGGATTTCGATTACTTTAACCAGATCGACTATGGTAAGCGTGACGCGACACCTGTTTTTGCCTACTGTCTGACTTTAGCTGATTCAGTCTCCGGTCTGTTCACGGCACCGTTGACTCATGACTGGGTTACTGACCTGTCCAGTTTCTTTCATATTACTTGGTCATGATCAAAGTGATCCCTCATTAAATAGACAATTCTTCGGGCATTGTTTTAATTAATGTTCATTTTTTGTGGGTTGGTGGAGCGGGGGTTGGGGGTGGGGTGGAGGGGGTTGGATTATAGCAGGGTGAAACCGGACTGTCCAGTCATTTATACTCCATTTTGTAATCGCTGCTCATTCTAACATTAAACTGTAAGAAAAGATACACAACTCCATTTATTTTGTGTGGTTTATTCTAGATTTTCACCGGTAACTGTGTTGAGTGAAGAAAATCTACAAATTTATGTAAGCTTTTGCCAAATTGATCAGCTTTAATAAACATTAGAATTTAGGATATATTAGCGAAAACTTGTCGTGAGAGAAAGAAAAATGAAGCAATGACAAGACAGCTTATTTCCATTGGAAGTAACTGCTGAATCACTCTGTGATATGTTGGCTGTTCTCAGAGATGGTCGTAGCTGAATGGGGCTGGCATATTGTTTGTTTATCTTGATCTCGGCGCTTTTTCTCTCTCTCTCACGACAGGTTTTCGCTGATGTGCCCTAAATTCTTTTCTTTGTTAAGGATGAAGAGGTCAGCTGATCAAGTTTGCGAAAGCTTCCTTATCTATCAGAGAGAATGTATTCGTAGTAGGCCTACACAGAGAATTTTCTCCACCCATTCTGAGATCGCAACAGTGATGATATTTATTATCACTTGTGTTACGGAATTTGCTCAATTTTAATTTCATATGACTAAAACTATTAAATACTCCATGAATGCTTTCAATATTTTATCTATGCTTTTTGCAGGAACTTATGCAAATTAATCCTATCGTTTTCACGAGTCAGCTGTTCAGTTTCCAGGTTCCTCATAATCTTGTTTTAAGTTCTGACTTATTTATATACGATTTTTTTTACCAGCTCTTCGGTTTTCTCATTTCCTTGCATCTCCATTCTTCCGACGTATCCTATTTTCTTCAAAATCTTAACATTCTCCTTCCCAAGTATCTTTGGTAATTAAATGTCCTACAATTCTTACAATCTACCTCTATGCTTATCCACTGTAGCCTTTCTATCATTCATGTATTCGTTTCACCACCTGGTCTACCACTCAGTCATACTTTCACAATGTCTCTTTTGCAATCCCATATGCTGTTGGTGCGTTCCTTTCTTTTCACTTCTTTGTTATCAAAGTCATGTGACCTTAATTGGATTTACAACAAAGTTTCTCGCCTCTTCCTCTCCAACTTGAGCCTCTATCTTATCTTGACTACCGCCTCAACCAAATAAAAATCAAATCTGCCTGTGGGCATTCGTTTACTCACCTTTACATCCATCAGCTTGCTATGGTATCCACACAGTAATCATCATTTGCTCCACTGTGTAAATGCAAAGGGGCTCTGTGGTATTATTTTTTCATTCTTCAGTATTTCCTGTAAGGATGCCCATTTTCGCTAAATTATTCATTCTCATTCAGTCTTCTTGCTCCATCCACACCCTTATCATCTCATTCTCTGCCACCCACATTTTCGTATACATCACCCAGCAAAGCGACCCTTTTGTATCTTTAAACTCAGTTGGTACAGATGTAATATATATATATATATATATATATATATATTATATATATATATATATATATATATATAGATAGAAGCTTGATAAGGTGGTAGTCAGACCACCGAAATATAGTCCTTAGTTTTAAAACAGACCGTTTTAATGGGCCTTTTATATATACTTCAGACGTATCCTGTTTTAACAGAAGAATTTATTTACACACACACACACACACACACACACACACACACACACACACACACACACAACACACACATATATATATGCATGTATATATGTATGTCTATATATAAAACGTTATAAACATGTTGGCATGGGCGAAGCGAAGTGGAGCAGATCGCTTTGAGGTAGGTTGTTCCTATGGAGGGAATGAGATACATTAGCCTGGTGGAGAAGTATATAATTCAGATGACTGAAGGGAATGAGGTAAAGAATGAGAAGAGACTCAGAATGAGAAGAGGCTCAGAATGAGAAGAGACTCAGAATGAGAAGAGACTCAGAATGAGAAAGAGGCTCAGAATGAGAAGCTCAGAATGAGAAGAGACTCAGAATGAGAAGAGACTCAGAATGAGAAGAGGCTCACTGTAAGTCGTGGGAAAGATGTGAGGAAAAAGGATTTTGGTTTATTAGAAAAAAAAAAAAAAGTGATGCAAGAGGTGTACAGTATACAGCAGTTAGGTTGGTTCACATACCTGTTGATGTTACTAAAATGCAAGTAAACGACGCAGCTGATACTAAGGAAACTTTAGTTCAGAGGGCTTATCCCATATTCAGCAGTTACAGAATGAGGTTGGTAATAGCTATTGTCATATTTCCTTCGGAGTCAGCCCACGCATACACACACACACACACACACCTGCATGTATATATATATCCCTCGGAAATGAAGTTCTCTTAGTATCAGCGGCGTCATATACTTACACTCAAGTAATATCAACCTACATACTGTACACTGTACACCCCTTGCATCTACTCTCTTCTAATAAATCAAAATCCTTTTGTCCTCACATCTCTCCCGCAGCCTCTTCTCATTCTTTAACACATTCCCAAAAATCATCTGAATTATATACTTTTTTACCAGGCTAGTTTCACCAGGCTAACATATCTCATTCCCTTCATAGAAACAGTGATGTCATTATAAAAGTTTGGAGGTCTTTTGCCTTTTTTTTGATAGTGGGAGTCACTGACGGTATGAAGACCCCTGACGCAGAGTCTGGTATTTCCAAGTGTAAAGCTGCAGGAATATGCAAGCAAACATAATAGCCAGCAGTGCTTCTATGTAAGCCCTTCTAATTCCTTAATAAGGGTCCAGCACGATCGTTGTTACCCCCAAGCAATAGTGGGTTCCGGATTAATGTTCCTGCAGTACTGTGGCTTTGCCAAGGTCGTTTGACTGCAGAGATAATGACATAAGTACAGATGAGCAAACAGATAAACCAATTTAGAGAGAGAGAGAGAGAGAGAGAGAGAGAGAGAGAGAGAGAGAGAGAGAGAGAGAGAGAGAGAGCCAATGCGGATGCGGTGGGGTATATAGAAAAGTATTTTGATAAATTATTCTTTGCAGTGGTATTTCAACATGGTGCTGTTAGTATTGCAAAGTATTTTGCTGTTAGATTTAATATGCTGCCTAGACTAATCAAAGGTTCATTTATGAACGTTCAGCCGTTCAACATGCTGGGAACTCCATAACTGATGCATTAGAGTTGGATGAATACCCTTATAAATAAGTAGTAAGGACTTTGTTATGGATTCATTCAGCGCTGAGGTAATGTCGTGCTGTCCAGGGGTAAGAGATTCTTTATTTGGAATATATCTGTCTGCTTATCTATCTAGTTATCAGTCTATGGATGGATATTTTATATATATATATATATATATAGATATATATATATATATATTATATATATATG